>NW_020172458.1:105232-117757 GCF_003031525.2 Neophocaena asiaeorientalis asiaeorientalis | reverse complement strand
ATTTTTTTTTTTTTTTTTTTTGGCCAGTTACAAACATCTGATTTCTCCTACACTCGCATAAGAGTCAAGGGGGACAAAGGGACTGTTGAGAAGATTCTACCCAATGAATTTCTACCCAATGAAATACTTATACTCAATTTACTTTCTTTGCTAGATTTCTATTGGCATGCTTGAGTGATAAACACTATTCTGATTTTATAGAGCTGACCTTTTACCTGAGAGGCCAGACAACCTCAAAAAATGGTCAGTTTACTCAAAAGCACAATAGAGGTACCAGAGCACCAAAAGGGAGAGGTTTTTTTGGTTTCAGCTTTTTTTTTTTTAACCCTCAAAAAGGTTTCAATGTTAACTTATAAATGGTTAGCATCTTAATAGAAGACCTGAAAACTTAATTTCCCCTTTTTGTAAATTAATAGCAAACCTGTAAGCTCTGCGAGAATTGCTCGGACAGAAAGCCCACGAGTAAACGTAAAGCCGTGAGCCCGATATGCTGTGATCAGATGGTCTGTGGGGTTTATGCCGGCCTCCAGGCCCACACAACAAGCTTCCTGCATTCAAGGAAGAAGCGGCAATGAGTCAGTACAGTACACCATTTCTAGTTAAAAGGTTTCCTAGACTATTATGAAACATTTGGCCCAGTAGAACTCTTCATTAATAACAGCAAGTACCTCTACTTTTCACCAGAAAGAGAGTAGAGGGTAAGGCCCAAGCCAGAGCCATAAACTGGCAATGCACAGATACATTTCTTTTAAGCCTGTATGGTGATTTGAAAACATCCTGAATCAAAAGTGAACATTAAAATATTGGGGAATTTCATATGAAAATAGAGACGTCTGTCTTCTCTCGAAGACATCAGCAACAGGAAGCGTTAGCCCCATATTTCCACATGGCACCAACTGGCTGGACTACCAGCCAGTTATGACTACCCCTGCGGGTGGGCCCCGTCTGTTCCACTTCACCACTAGTCCCTGTCACCTTTCTCGATACTTCATACAGCTGGCAGCCTTCACTCATGTATTCTACCTAACTGGTCCCTGGTAGGCATTTGATTTCATAAACCTTGGCCTAAACCTACAAAACAAAAAACAAAACAAAAACCCTTCCCCCAAAAGTATACTCAGTACACGTGATCATAATGCTATAAAGGCACAGGAAGTCAGCAATATGATACATGAGTCAATTCTTTAGCATAAGCTTCCTAGCAGGTCTCAGCATTCTCATGTTTATTCTAAAATACCAGCCTCAAATCCTTCAGACAGATAAAGCAGGGTAAAAGCCAATAAACACACGCCATACTTCAATTCCTAAGTAACACAGTTTTATTACAAAACTACCACCCACCTGACCGTCACACAAGTGACAGAAACCACGAATAATTTTCTGTTTGTATAGCTGATCTGCTTTTAACTCCATTCGACGAACAGTCTGCATCATCCTGTAGTATTTGAGCCCATCCTCCCTGGTGAGCACCGTAGTGACAGGAGGGCCCTCTTCCAGCCGGTGAAGATCACATTTCTGAAATGGAATCAGACAGTTATCTCTCAGTCACTACAACGTAAACACTGCCAACCCACTCTAAGATCTAACTCGAAATATTTAAATCGAAAACCAGCAAATACTGAACTTGAAAACCAGCAGGCGAGCACATCAGAAATGCTGCATATTGCTTCTGATTCCTTCATAAAACTGTGCAATGAGATGGGGTTTTGGAGAAAGGAAGTCTTTCTAAGATGACTTTCACTGAAAACCCATAGAAGTCAACTGAGTTACAGGTTCAAAGACAAACTTTCAAAGAAGCATTCTAAGAATCTTCTTATTCAAACATGTTACCAAACTACATTTCAAGTCTTAGAGTAGGTCTTCAATCTTTTTAGCTTGCTCTCCTGCTCCAAAGTACCAAAAACCTGCTACATAAAAGGAGTAAATTCTAATTTTTGCTAACTTCTCTGAATCTTCGATTCTAGAACATTTGGAATAAAATGGTGAAAAGCATAAATATCAAAATGCTCTACTGCAGAGGTAAAACTATATATCAAAGTGTACCTGTGGAAAAAAATTTAACACGAAGCAAAACACCTCTTACCTTAATTTCAAATGTAGCATCATTTGCAAAATTACGGGATGCCACCAGCACTCTGCTTGCCTTGAAAAATCAAAATATACAAGTATATCAGTGTTTTTTATTGTCGGTTATTTTTGAGTTATTATTCTTATTAATCAGTTATCAGGATGCAGTCCTAGAACTCTAAGAGCCCTAACACATTCATGGGCTTATCTTCCATTCTGTTCACTGTGTTGGGATCTTGTCCTCCAAAAGGAATCCATGCTTTGGCCAAAGAAACATGATGGTACCCCCATCTAAAGGCAAACTGCAGAAACCCGTCTATATAGTCACTTTGTTTTCAAAGAAATCACAGTGAAAATATAATGAAGTTAATGGCCAAATTGAAGAGACCAGATAATCTGTGGGGTATGTTTATGCTATTCTTAGTCATAACCACATACGTTGAGCAAGCTAATGCTTTAGTTTCAGAATAGTTCTTCAAATAAAACTATGATTCAACTCCTATTTCAGGCAAATCACTTCTCTATGAAACGGTACTATAAGAAAAATATTTTAAACTACACAAAGCATGAGATAGACACCTTAG
Source organism: Neophocaena asiaeorientalis asiaeorientalis (assembly GCF_003031525.2). NCBI lineage: Eukaryota > Metazoa > Chordata > Mammalia > Artiodactyla > Phocoenidae > Neophocaena > Neophocaena asiaeorientalis. Next base: position 115,106 of record NW_020172458.1, on the reverse strand, counting down.
TGAGAAATGTACAAGACAAAAGAAAAGATACTTAGCATTCCCTGACTTAAAAAAAACAAAAAGATTTGAGGGATCTTTTATGATTCGAAGAGCACCAGAAGGAAGATGTTCTCTACAACTCCCTTCCTTTTTTTTTGAAATAATAAATGCTTCTCGAGAGGGCAGACAGCAGAAGCAAGAACAACTACAATCCTGCAGCCTGTGGAACAAAAACCACATCCACAGAAGGACAGACAAGATGAAAAGGCAGAGGGCTATATACCAGATGAAGGAACAACATAAAACCCCAGAAAAACAACTAATTGAAGTGGAGATAGGCAACCTTCCAGAAAAAGAATTCAGAATAATGATAGTGAAGATGATCCAGGACCTTGGGAAAAGAATGCAGGCGAACACAGAGAAGATGCAAGAAGTGTTTAACAAAGACCTAGAAAAATTACAGAACAAACAAACAGAGATGAACAATACAATAACTGAAATGAAGACAACACTAGAAAGAATCAATAGCAGAATAACTGAGGCAGAAGAACGGATAAGTGACCTGGAAGACAGAATGGTGGAATTCACGGCTGCGGAACAGACTAAAGAAAAAAGAACGAAAAGAAATGAAGTGATCAAGGGATCAATCCAAGAAAAAGATATAACAATTATAAATATACATGCACCCAACATAGGAGCACCTCAATACATAAGGCAACTGCTAACAACTGCAACAGCTATAAAAGAGGAAATCGACAGGAACACAACTAGTATCGTATATAACGCATGTATGTGGAACCTAGAAAAATGGTACAGATGAACCAGTTTGCAGGGCAGAAGTTGAGACACAGATGTAGAGAACAAACGTATGGACACCAACGGGGGAAAGCCGCGGTGGGGTGGGGATGGTGGTGTGATGAATTGGGCGATTGGGATTCACAGGTATACACTGATGTGTATAAAACTGATGACTAATAAGAACCTGCTGTATAAAAAAATAAAAATAAAATTCAAAATTTTTTAAAAATAAAATAAAAGCTTCTCATTTATTACTGGGAAAAAACCAGATTAGCCAGCTGTTTCTTCAGTGGGTGAAATTCTGACAAAAATCCCTCTTTCTGAGGTTGATCTGTTGTTAGATCAAGCAAGGTGACCTATGTGCAACTTGGACCATTGCTTAGGCTCAAAACAGATCTCGGAGCTGGTGTCATTGACTCATGCCATTTGGTGTGCAGGCTGGTGGCATCTGAGTTTTAACCTCAATTCCTATTGCTACAGAATTCCTATTCTGAGGCTTAGAGGGGCAGGCCTCTGACTGCACTGTTGCCATTTGAGTTGAGGGGGTGGGACCTGCAATGAGTTTTCAGTGAAGCTTTTCTCTCAGTGCTGATGAGATTCATGCTACCTGAGTTGCCCAAAGCCATAGAGCACTTAACTGTTGGGGCTGGGGTACAAACCCAGTAAATCTCGCTCCAAGGTCTGTGTCACCTCACCTTAAGCACCTCACCCCCACGAGCTGCCTCCTCAAACCCGCACGGCCGCCGAAGAATCCTAGTGCTCCCTCTTTTTTTTTTTTGGCCACGCCGCACAGCATGTGGGATGTTAGTTCCCCAACCAGGGATCAAACCTGCACCCCCTGCATTGGAATCACAGAGTCTTAACCATTGAACCGCCATGGAAATCCCCAGTGCTCCCTTGTTGATGTTCAGGTGGCTGTCACTGTTTGGTGGGGGGGGGGAGGGGCACGAGTAAAAAGCTGCCAGAAATGTTTCCTTTTCACTCTGCTCACAGCAACAGTACTCTATGTGATGGCTAAGGTCCAGGTTAGACCACAAACATTTAATCAGTTAGGAGGACTGTACTACTTTAGCCACATTCTGCCACGTCACGCATACGTAAACCAATATGACTTCTTCTCATGCAGACTTGAAGAGCATTCTTCAGACCCCACAAAAAGTACTTTTGATATGTTCATACAGTGTGTTACCTTACCATCCAACCTGTAGCAATGGTCTTGATCTTGGTGAGAAGGGATAAGGTTGATCTGCTAAGTGTACAAGCCAACAGGCAGAAAGCTGTTATCTAGTGATGTCTTCACCCATCAATATACCATTATCCAATAAAGCCAACAAAAACCATGACATTGCTGGAGAAAAAAAGTTGAACTGCTAGAGACAAATGCTTCAGTTAAGTTAGAGATTGAGAGAGTCCAATACATCTAAGAATAAGTGAAGAAAATTGAGAAATTTGGGAAGAAGTAAAGTTGAGAAGTATGAGGTGACAAACAAAACGTTATGTTCGGCAATCATGAAATGGATATGTTATTTTTGACAGTTAAATTGTTTTGGGGGGCTAGAAATATATATATCTTGTCTTGCAAAATAAATCTCCAGATACAACTACAGAAACTGCATTTTGGAGACTGAAAACTAACGACCAAACCAGTCAAGCAACAGTAACCAAGGAAAGGAAAAATTCTCTTTCTCCATCCTAAATTCCCAACAAGAAACAATGACAGTTCTACATAATAAAGAGCAAGAAGGTAAGGTCAAAGATTTTGACTGTCAGAAAGCTACTTAGATACTTTCTCCCATTTCATTACTATGAATCTCAAAAGTAGTAAGATTCACTGATACAATGGGTGAAAGGAGCCACATTAAGCGAAAGTTAAGCTAAAAGTCATATCAGAAGTGGGGGGGGGGGGCCTTTCTCACCTTCTGAGATGGCCCCACACTCTGTGGAGTGTGTCTCTCTCTAAATAAATCCACTTCTTACCTATCACTTTGTCTCTCACTGAATTCTTTCTGCGATGAGACATCAAGAACCTGAGCTTCGGGGCTTCCCCGGTGGCACAGTGGTTAGGAATCTGCCTGCCAGTGCAGGGGACACGGGTTTGAGCCCTGGCCCGGGAAGATCCCACATGCCACAAGAAACTAAGCCCATGCGCCACAACTACTGAGCCTGTGCTCTAGAGCCCACGAGCCACAACTACTGAGCCCGTGTGCCACAACCACTGAAGCCCGTGCGCCTAGAGCCCGTGCTCCGCAACAAGAGAAGCCACCACAGTGAGAAGCCTGCGCACCACAACGAAGAGTAGCCCCCGCTCACTGCAACTGGAGAAAGCCCACGCGCAGCAACGAAGACCCAACGCAGCCAAAAGTAATAAACAAATAAAATAAATAAAAATAAAACAAAACAAAAAAGTGTGAGGGAGATTCGGATCAAGATGGTGGAGGAGTAGGACGTGGAGCTCACCTTCTCCCACAAGTATCAATACACCAAAAATACATCTACGTGTGGAACGGTTCTCACAGAACATCTACTGAGCTCTGCCAGAAGACCTCAGACACCCAAGAGGGCAAGAAAATCTCCACATAACTGGGTAGGACAAAAGAAAAAAGAAAAAAAAGAAGGCAATCAGGACGGGAGCTGCGCCCCTGGGAGGGAGCTGTGAAAAAGAAAAGGTTTCCACACCCTGAGAAGTCCCCTCACTGGTGGAGATATCACCCAGGACAGAGGTGGAGCTGCGGAACCTCGGAGGAGAGTGCAGCAACTGGTCTGCGGAAAGCAAAGCGGAGAGAGACCTACACAGACGGTTGGTACCACGACCTTGCACTCCCCAGCTTGAGAAGCTCCTCCACTGGGCTGGGCAAGGGCTGGGTGCTGAGGTTTGGGCTTCGGAGGTCAGACCCAGGGAGAGGACTGGAGTTGGCTACGTGGAGACGACAGCCTGAGGGGGCTGGAGTGCGGTGCACTATAAATGAGGGAATACGGGAAGAAGCTTGGGCCCGCCAGAAAGGCAAGGGGCCATTGTTGGGGGGTGCCCGAAGAGAGAGGTGGGACCGCCATAGGAGCTTCTTTCTCCGGGCGTGCACTCTCAGGCAGCAGGGCACCACCTACACGAGCTCCGGGGGGCGGACTCGAGCCGCCACTGCCATCTCGGACTCCAGAGGCGGATGCAGACCACTGCAGCTGCCAAGGGTCCCGTGACTGGGCACCCACCACTGCCCCCACCCTCCCCGGGAGCACAGGCGGGCCACGCACCTGCACATCCCCTATCAAGGAGATAACGACCAGCACACGCAGAGCAAAGAGACGGCAAGAATCCAAACCAAAAACAGCCCTCATGCCAAAAAAATATTCAACCCACACAAACTACGCAGGGAGGCACCTGCATATAAGTAGCCCTCCAAGACTACAGTAGATAACTGTTTCTCCTAAATTCAGAGGGTAAGAAAAATATAAGCAAAATGAACAAGCAGAGGAACTACTCTCAGTTAAAAGGCCAAGAAAATTCCCCTGAAGGAACAAACAATGAAACTAGGGTTTCAGTCTAGTAGATACCGAGTTCAAAAAGGAGATAATGAAAAAAAAAAAAAAAAGGAGATAATGAAAATACTGAAGGACTTAAGAAAGGCTATCGACAGAAATGCAGGGTACTGTAAAAATAAACTAGAAAGAGGAGCCAAGAAAAATTAGAAACTTCATTTGCTGAGATGAAAGCTGAGCTAAAGGCTATGAATAGCAGAATGAATAATGCAGAAGAAAGAATAAGTGACCTCGAAAGTAGAATAGTGGAAATTACCCAATCAAAACAGCAGACAGAAAGGCAAGTGAAAAAAAATGAAAGCAATATAAGAGACCTATGGGATAATATAAAGTGTGCCAATCTACGCATAATAGGGATTCCAGAAGGAGAAGAAAGAGAAAAGGGGACTGAAAATGTACTTGAAGAAATTATGACTGAAAACTTCCCAAGCCTAAAGAAGGAAGCAGATATCCAGATACAGGAAGCACAGAGGGTCCCAACAAGATGAACCAAACAGACCTACACCAAGACATTTTATTATAATAAAATGGCAAAAGTTAAAGAGAGGATTTTAAAGGCAGCAAGTGAAAAACAAAGTGTTAGTTACAAGGGAATCCCCCTAAGGCTATCGGCTGATTTCTCTACAGAAATGCTGCAGGCCAGAAGGGAGTGGCAAAATATATTCAAGCCTTGAAAGGGAAACATCTGAAACCTAGAATACGCTACCCAGCAAGATGATCATTTAGAATAGAAGAAATAAAGAATTTCTCAGACACGCAAAAACTAAAAGAATTCAGCAATACTAAACCTACCCTAAAAGAAATACTCCAAGTTCTTCTCTATATAGAAAAGAAGATATAGGAAGGAGGAAGTCACAATTGGAAAGTAAATCACTTAAATTAGCCACTATACAGATCAAAACAAAAAAAACTATTTGTGAAAGTGATGATAAACACAAGGAACAGCAGAAGGATAAACATGAAGATGTAATCAAAAGCACATCAAGGGCTTCCCTGGTGGCTCAGTGGTTGAGAGTCTGCCTGCCAATGCAGGGGACGCGGGCTCGCCCCGGTCCGGGAAGATCCCACATGCCGCGGAGCGGCTGGGCCCGTGAGCCATGGCCGCTGAGCCTGCGCGTCCGGTGCCCGTGCTCCGCAACGGGAGAGGCCACAACAGTGAGAGGCCTGCGTACCGCAAAAAAAAAAAAAAAGACATCAAAATCATAAGATGTGGGGAAGGAGAGTGACAAAATGTACATTTGTTTTTTTAGAATGCATTTGAGCCTATATGACTACCAGTCTAAAGCAAACATACAGGAAGGGGTTCACATACTTGAAAAACCGAGCAACCGCAAGTGAAAAACATACAATAGATTCACAAAAACCAGAAAGAAAACACAAGCATAAAGTAAAAGGAAATCCTCAAACCACAAAAAGAAAGGAACAAAGAGAAAACATAGAATAAACTGGAAAACAAGGTTTAAAATGGCAATGAATACATATGTATCAATAATTACCTTAAATGTCAGTAATGCTCCAATCAAAAGAGAGTGGCAGACTGGATTAAAAAAAACCAAGAGCCTAAAATATGTTGCCTACAAGACACCCACTTTAGGGCAAAGGACACACAAAGATTGAAAGTGAGGGAATGCAAACGGAAATGACAAGAAAGCGGGGGTTGCAATACTCATATCAGACAAAATAGACTTTAAAACAAATAGCATAAAGAAAGATAAAGAACACTATATAATGATTTTACACCCGTCAACATATATGAACCTAATATAGGAGCACCCAAATACATAAAACAAATACTAACAGACATAAAGGGAGAAATTGACCGGAATACAGTACTGGTAGGAGCCTTTAACACCCCACTCATATCAATGGACAGAACTTCCATACAGAGAATCAATAAGGCAACAGAGATCCTAAATGATAATAACAACGTTTAACACAGGTAGCACCTACTATGTACCAGGCGCTACCGGGAAAGGTTTACATATTTGTCACTCGTTTAAGCCTCACCGTCTCTCATCCTCATTTAAAAAAAAAAAAAAAAACAACCCCCCGGGGTAAGTACTCTCATCTCCATGTTAGAGATGAGGAAACTGAGCACGGGGATCTTGAAGAAAAAACAAAAACCTCCTACTCAAGGTCACAGGGCTAGTAACTGGTGAAACTGAAGTGTGAATGGAGCCACTCTGTCTCCGGATTCCCGGTCAAGAGGAAGATTTAAAATGAGTGGGCTGGGAAGAGGCGGTCAGCTGGAGACTCGAGGAATCCCAAAGCCCCCTTCTCTGTCGGAGGTAAACGAACGGGCCCTCCCAGAGCGCACCGACCAGGCCGGCACCGGGAGCCGCGCCTGACCTCCACACGGACCTTGAAAAGCTCCCCCTCCCTCAGTCGGCGCCCGAGGGCCAAGCCACCGCTCCCCTCGCGGCCAGGAGCGGAGCGCACGACGTGGAGGCAGGACAAAGGCCCGCGGCTCCACAAGGCCCGGCCCGCCCGGCCCACTCAGCCCGCTCGTCCTGCCCTCTGGCGTCCTCCGGCCTCGGACCCACTCGCGCCCCACCCCGGGTCGCTCACGCCACCTCACCGGCTTCTGGGCGACGCCCGACAACACGCGGGAGACGGCGGCGAGCATCTTCCTCATGGAGTGCGGGCAGTGGCGGCAGCGGCGACTCCCAACGACCCAAGCAGCGCGGCCCAGGTGCCTCCAAGTCTCCTTCAGGTTCCCGGAGCGGACGTTACCACTTCACGCCAGCACGACGCGACGGAGACGACGTCATGCGCTTCGCCGGGCCGCGGGCCAACCAGAACGGCTCCCAGGGCGTGCCCCGCCCACCTGAGGCCCGCGGCCGCCCATTGGGTGTCAGAGCCAGAGGGCGAGGCTGAGGGATCTTTCCGTCACCGAGCAGCCGGCAGGTGAGGCGCCGGAGACCTGAGGGTGCCTACGTGGGAAAGTGAGGCTACACCTCCAGGCCCCGCGGGAAAAGGACCTTCTTGGATTTTGCACCCCGGCTGAGCCAGGCACGATCGTGCAAGGCCAATCCTACTGAGCGTCCAGCCCTGCCGGTGCCGCAACTTTGAAACCTTTGCTCAATACACAAGATGGTGAAGATTAATATGCCTGGGGGAGGCCAAAAGACAGAACACCTGGTTTCTATAAATGGTTCTGCCGCTAACTTTTCTTTTAGAGATCATGTGACAGTTGTAAGTCTTCCCTATCTGCTGTGAGCTAGGATTTGATGAAATAAAATTCATATTTTAAGGCAAGACAAGAAAAATTTAAACAAACTGTTTTTACTCTGCCCGTTTGGGCCTCCTGCCTCCCCTCTCGTGTGCATTGTGCATCTGCATTTATGCATTAACCCGAACTCCCTAATGGCAGAAATACCTGCTCAACTATAAACATGATTTTTTCTTTTTCTAGCGCCAGCCATGTAACCCCTTTGAAGATAACATTCCTTTCTCAATCCTGTAAGGGATCACGATGACCCACCATTCACCTTGGATGTGCATACATCTTTGGTGAACTTTATGTACAATGCCAATATACCATTTCTCTTAAAGATAGCGACGGGTACAGAACAGACCAGGCCACATGACCTGGGGAGATACGGGGCCACAGCTAATGGAAGTTCTTAGCTTAAATACTTACATATGACCTTATTACTGTCACTAGCTATATTGTTTATATCCTGCCTATTTTACAAAATGATTGTTTCTTGCATTACCAGATGTGTGACTGAGCCTGTGATAAAAATAACAATGACTAAGTGACTTGAAATGATTCACCAAATATTGATACATAGTTCTCTTAAGATCAATGATGGTAATAGCGTAACTCTAGCTATGGGAAGAAGCAACAAGAGGGAACCATTTCCTGAACCATAACAGACCAGTAAGACAGGCGGTCCAGAGGCTTTGGGCTACTGTCAACAGGGCCTAATCCACTAATAGCACATGGAGAGTCCTATCAATGAAATCCTGGCCTTACCTGGGAATGAGCATTCCTAGTGTTGTGGGCCAAATTGGTCATGAAATGCCTCCCAAACCTTGGTCTAAATTAAGACCGAAAGGGAAGGGTTTGTAAAATAAAGAATGTTGCCCACCATCCAGTTCTACAAGAATCAAGTTGTGAGCCGCTGCAGTCACTGACCTAAAATATACCCTAAAAGGAATTCATGGTGAAGAACAAGATGAGGCATTTTTGTGCTTTGGGAAAACTGGCAGAACTGGCCCTCAGGTAGTTCGATATTTTCAGGGGAAAATTTTATGAACCCAGTTTCTTGCATCTTCCCATACTTGGAAAAGCACTAAAACCATTAACTAAGATCTGTCTTCCCTCATGAACATCAGTAACCTTCTACCAAGATGTGTGTTTGACTGCACGTACCCCTTCTCTAAAATCACAGACATACTGGCCTCCCTGCCCCCTAACCTCTTCAGAACAGTTCTGAGCTCTCTGAGAGGCTGTCTCCCAGGTTATAATCCTCAGGTTGGCTCAAATGAAATTTTCCATTTCTTTCTTAGGTTGACTATTGATTAATTTTTTCCTCATTATAAAATAAGTGTCATGGGGATGTAATATAGAGCATATGTGAAAGTTGCTAAGAGAATAGATCTCTTAAAAAGTTGTTATCACGACAAAAAATGTGTAATTATGTATAGTCATGGATGTTAACTAGACTTACTGTGATAATTTCACAATATCTACAAATATTGAATCATTATGTTGTACACCTGTAACTAATATAGTATGTCAATTATACCTCAATAAAAAAAGATCCACTTCATTTCTTAAAGGAAAATAAACTTTGACAGTCTCTATAATAATGTAAAAAAAAAAAGAAGAAGAAGAAGGAAAAGAAGAGAGGAGGGTTTCAGAGCTTGGGTAGAACTGGAGATGAGGACTCTTCTCTCTCCAGCACTCCGGCCTGGCCAGTTTATGACCGGCTTCTCTGGGTGAAGCCGGAGGATTTAGATTGGGGATCTTGAAATATGCCTTTTGACCTTTCCTTTACAAAGCACCCTAAAAATTCTCAATCAAGCTGAACTTTAGAGCAAACCATGGTCCTTACCATGCCTTGGGCTTTCTTGGTAGGAGCCATCCCCCCAGTGGATGACTTAGAAAAATCATATATACAAGTCATAAAAGTCAATGAATATTTGAGTGTTTTTGATGTGCTAGGCTCCATGCTGTGGGAAGGATTATTTTTTTATTTTTTTGGCCGTGCTGCGTGGCTTGTGGAATCTTAGTTCCCTGAACAGGGATCGAATCCAGGCCCTCAGCAGTGAAAGCACAGAGTCCTAACCACTAGACCACCAGGGAATTCCCTGTCGGAAGGATTATGGCTAGGGGCTCTTCTGACTTCCGAACCACAAAAATGTTTTCCATAACCATAACACAAAATGGAATACAAATGGAGACAAAATGCAACAAATGAATTTAACCATATACGAAGTTGTGGACCTAACCCCCCAGGGAATGACCTGAACAACACAGTAATAAAGCCAGCAAAAAAGAACTGCCCAAAAAAGGCTTAAATTGTTTTCTGTTATCAGTGTCATTGTTATTGGA
>NW_020172458.1:66371-105094 GCF_003031525.2 Neophocaena asiaeorientalis asiaeorientalis | reverse complement strand
CCACACACACACACACACACACACACACACACACACACACACACACCGATAAAATGAATATATAATTATGTTGACGTCATTAGGAACCAAGATTTTCAACATGAAACAAAAGAGACACAAATATAAAATGAAAGCAAAAGAAGGTTAGTGGTACTGATTTTGAATTGGAAATAACAGTATAAACTCATGAGTATTTTCCCCTTAAAAAATATACATCCTAACTCTCTCCACTGGAAAGACCTAGAAGCAAAGAGCCACCCAATAGTAATTACCCTGAAAACTGGTAAAGGGAAAGAATTGAGGATTTATCCTCCCTCTCCTATACAGACTGAATTTCAAGGTAAACCAATAGCTGATAGAGGAAAGTTTTTTTTTAACTTTTTAGTTTATATTGGAGTAGCCGATTAACAATGGTGTGATAGTTTCAGGTGCACAGCAAAGGGACTCGGCCATACACATGCATGTATCCATTCTCCCCCAAACTCCCCTCCCATCCAGGCTGCCACATAACATTGAGCAGAGTCCCCTGTGCTATATAGTAGGTCCACTGGTTATCCATTTTAAATACAGCAGTGTGTACATGTCAATCCCAAACTCCCTGACTATCCCTTCTCCCCATCCTTCCCCACCACCACCCCCACCCCCGGAAAGTTCTTTATAGAAAAGTTTTCACTAATTAAGAAGGAATCCTAGAGTTTTAATATCCCCATCTTGCAACCCTCAAGGAGATGATGGATCTAGCCATTGGGGAACTTTATAAAGTAGGATCAAATTGAGAACATCTGGTCAACCAGCAGCCCACGCTCCTGCCCCAAGAGACGCTCAGGTGCCTCCTCGCCTGAGGCATGTTCTTGCCTCCTACCACACTGGAATCCCATCAAGCCTTCAGGCTTCCTACCAGCTTACAGGATGGAATCTGTAAAATCAAAAAAGGCAAGAAGTATTACGGAAGAGATGGCCTAGTGTCTTTAAATGGCAAGATAAAAGAAAAAATAAGTGGATGCAGAAATTGTCACATGTTACGAGACTTAGAGACTTATCAGCCAAATGCAACCTGTGGATCCCGGCTGCATTCCAGAAAAAGCAACTGGAAAAAAACATTATCAGACAACTTGGACAATTTCAACACTGACTGGATGTAATGATATTAAAGAATTGCTTAGGCATGCAAATGTTATTAAAGTAATTTTATAAAGAGTCACAGATACACATGCAAGTTTTTACAGTTGAGATGATACGATGCTTGGGAGTAGCTTTAAAATAAACCAGTGACAGTGGTGGCCACACTGGCGGAAACAAGATGGCCCATGAGCTGATAATTGTTTAACCTGGTGGTGCCTGAACAGGGGTTCCTTGGACTCTTCCCTCTACTCTTGCAGATGTTTGAAAATTTCTCCTTACAAAAAGAGCAGTATAGATGCCAGACATCAGGGATTACATGTCGAACGATTCTCTCTAGTTGTTTTAAGAAAATCCACGTTTCACCTTTTGGTATTTGCTCCAGGGCATAGAAGCTACAGAAGGGCTTGCTTATGTCAGGCAATTGCAAATATTTATGAATACTCATTCGTTTCACAATACATATTGAACACCTGTAAAGCAGACACTGGAGTTGTAGGTGACAGGGACATGATGGCTGTCATGGAGTTAGGGTCTGGGGGAGAAGGGGACGGATATTGAAGGGATAAATTACACACATAGTGCACATGTGCATTATAAAGAGTGTTATGGAGGACTGGGGGTGATCGGGAAAGGCTGAGGAAAAGCCTTTCAGATGTGATCTGCGCACTCCCAGGTCAAAGGTGCTTTGGAGAAATGGAAACAAGATTGACAGTAGATCATCCTGCTCGTTTTAGGCTCACTGAGGATTTAGACATTTGTCCTAAGAACAGTGAAAAGCCAAAGAAGGATTTTAACTTTAGCTTTGCATTTTGTACATATGGAAGATAAGATGTACCTACCCATGACAGGACCCCAAGGGAAATTCATTGAAAGAGGCGCCATAGTGTTTTCTTGGAAGCATGGGTTTCCTGAAACATGGTAAGATGTGTGAATAATGGTAGGTATGATCATTTCGTTCTAATAGCCAATGTAGAAATGTAAAAAAAAAAGGATTCTAAACTCTTCCCTACTGAAATGTGGGTGTGCTCAAGGTGAAGAGAATTTCAGCATGAAATGCTGGGACCACCAGATCTGCAGTTCAACTGTGGTGCTGCCTTTGATCTATTCTGCATGGCCTGACAAGAGCAGGGCAAACCTTTTCTTCCATCTGTGGTTGCGTCGCCCTGGGTTGGCTTTCACTAAACCACAGGGCACATTCTTCTAAGTCTGGCCTTGTTCTCCCATCATGCAGACCGTGGCTGATTACTGTGACCTTAAGTTATTGTCAGTCATTTTCTGTGGCTGATTTCCAAACAGAAGCAGCCTTTGGAAACCTAATAATAGGCTTGTGGAGAGGCAACATAGCATCTGGACTCTGGAATCTATCTGGTCTCAAATTCTGACTCAACCACTTACTAGCTGTGTGACATGAGGCAAGTTGCCTAATCTCTCAGTGCCTGGACATGCTCATCTTTGAAAAGAATGGAATGACAATATTCATCTCATTGGGCTGTTATGAAGCTTATGTAGATTCGTATTTGTCAAGCACTCGGGACAGTGCCTGACCCATAAGAAGCACTATTACTAGAATTTGGTTGGGCACTCAGCAGGTTTAAGAGATGACTGCTATCTTTATAGTCAATAAAGGGCCACCAACAAGAGCTACTACATAAACAGAAAGAGCCCCTGTCAGTGTAGCACTTAGCCAAAGGTCATTAATTGAACAACGCGGCTAAACAAAGGCAGATGTCCAATGGCAGGTGTGATCGGGGTGTTCAGCGGCCTTTGAACTCATCCTGCAGCTCAAAGCTTCTTTCTGGGTCAGGTTCGCCACTCATGAAAATCCACCAGGCCTCAAATGAGATCTAATTAAACTTAAAAGCTTTTGTACAGCAAAGGAAACCATAAACAAAATGAAAAAACAACCCACAGAATGGGAGAAAATATTTGCAAATGAAGCAACTGACAAGGGATTAATCTCCAAAATACAAACAGCTCATGCGCCTCAAATTTTAAAAAAAAAAAACCAAACAACCCGAACAAAAAGTGGGCGGGGGACTTCCCTGGCGGTCCAGTGGTTAAGACTTCGCCTTCCAGTGCAGGGGGTGAGGGGTCTGATGCCTGGTCAGGGAGCTAAGATCCCACATGCCTTGCAGCCAAAAAACAAAAACATAAAACAGAAGCAATACTGTGACAAACTGAATTAAGACTTTAAAAATGGTCCTCATCAAAAAAATCTTAAAAAAAAAAGAAATGGGTAGAACATGTAAATAGACACTTCTCCAAAGAAGACATACAGATGGCCAAGGGGCACATGGAAAGATTCTCAACACCACTTATTATTAGAGAAATGCAAATCAAAACTACAATGCGGTATCACCTCACACCAGTCAGAATGGCCATCATTAAAAACTCTACAAATAACAAATGCTGGAGAGGATGTGGAGAAAAGGGTACCCCGCTACACTGTTGGTGGGAATGGAAATTGGTGCAGCCACTATGGAGAACAGTACGGAGGTTCCTTAAAAAACTAAAACTAGCACTACCATATGATCCAGCAATCCCACTACTGGGCATATACCCTGAGAAAACCATAATTCAAAAAGAGTCATGTACCAAAATGTTCATTTAAAAAAGAACAAAATAATGCCATTTGCAGCCACATGGATGGACCTAGAAATTGTCATACTGAGTGAAGTAAGTCAGACAGAGAAAGACAAATAGCATATGATATCGCCTATATGTGGAATGTAAAACCATGGTACAAATGAACCTATTTACAAAACAGAAATAGAGTCACAGATGTAGAAAACAAACTTAAGGTTATCAAGGCGGGAAGAGGGGATAAATTGAGAGACTGAGATCGACATACACACACTACCATATATAAAATAGATAACTATTAAGAACCTACTGTATAGCACAGAACTAGTCAATACTCTGTAATGGCCTATGTGGGAAAATAATCTAAAACACGAGTGGATATATGTATAACTGATTCACTATGCTGTACAGCAGAAACTAACCCAGCATTGTAAATCAACTATACTCCAACAATAAAAATTCATTTTAAAAAAATCCACCAGGCCTCGCCAACTGTCTGCACAACTGGCTTAACCAACGATAAAGCTTGCCAATCTTAAGAAACTTGCCAACCTTTAAGAAACGAAAATCGGGATTTACCACACACAAGGGAGGGGCAATTAGGGACTTTACCAAATAGCTATAATAGGATTCTTTCTTAAAGTACTTTCTCATCATTTTATAACTAGCATTTTTCTTATTACAGAAGAAACGTGTTCCATGTAGAAATTCTGGAAACTACAGATAAATCAAAATCAAAAAAAATAAAAATATTCTACAACCATACAAGGCCACACAAAGTGCTGTTAGTGTCAGTATATCACCCCCCCAGCAATATACTTTTGCTACACATTGAAAAAATTTATAGGAATGAGGTCAGAAGGTACCTAATAGTTTGTAACCCCTTCCCACGGGTGAGTAAATATTTTTTTTTGTGAGTAAATGTTTTTAACAACCTGATTTTTAATTCCTAATATTCCACTGTAGCTATAATTTATTCCACTAATTCGTCATTGTTGCACAATTAGATGGTTTTCCATTTTTACAATCATAAACTATGCTTGAGTATATTTGTAGCTATCACCTCATCCAAATTATTATTTTTTTTTTAGGACAAATTTCTCGAGATGAAATTGCTGGGTCCAAAAATATGCAAACATTTCAGGGATGTGATTCATAATACTCTTTGCCCCTTAGGAAGCGTTAAATCCATTTTCAGGAAGCCCCCTGGGGCCCAAAGAGAACATTATATCTATTTTTAGAAAGGATTTCCAGATGTTTAAATATTTTGTTGACTCCAAGGGTGGTGGTAGAGGGGCTAAAAAGGGAGACTTGGACAAAAAGTGAATGCCGTTTCCCTGGCACACTGACTGCCAACAGAGCACGTGCACACCCTTGCCCAAGTGGGCCCCCAGGTCGCTGCATCTGCCACACGGCTATGGTCCTTGGCCCATCCTGAGCCTAGATGTGCCTTCCTTAGTCTCTCCTCTCTTGCCTTTGCTCCTCCCTTCAAAGTGATTCTCAACGGGAGCCGAGCTGCTCCCTATGCCTTACCATGGGCACTTCTGCGGCTGGGGGTTTGTTGTCACAATGATGGGGGGGAATACCCTTGAACTTAGATTCCCGACACCCTGTGCGATGGAAACATTTTCTATTTCTCACATGACTTTCAAACGTTCCTCTGGACATTTATGTAGGTGAAATCCTGCATCTAAAACCTGTATATAATATCTGGACCTAGATCCTACCTCCATTCTACAGAGAAATAAAAAACAGCTTTTGAATGAATCTTCCAGTAATACATAGGTATTTAGTAAGTAAACCGAGGAAAGACCGTGTCTATAATTTGTTCTGTTCCAGGTTTTTCAAGACTTGTTTACAACTACAGAAAACTCGTATCGCCAGTGGCAGTGCTGCTACTGGTATTCAAGTGAGTGATTTAACACCCCACTTCAGTCTACACCCGCAGCTGCCACAGTCACAGTGATTCTACGTTCAGGTGCAAGCATCCAACCACTTCATTGTGGCTCTAATGTAGTTGTCCAAGCATACATCTTAGTTTGTAACACATTACTTTGCTTTTATTTCTGCGTTATATTATAGTCTTTAAAAAAATCTAAAAATTATGTGTGTAGTTAGGTACTATTATCTATGAATTGCATTTCAGGATTTTAAAGAGTGTGTTTAAAACTATTTGTTATAAAAAGCTGGCATTGTAAAAGAATGAAATTAGAACATTACCTAACATCATACACAAAGGTAAACTCCAAATGGATTACACACTTAAATGTAAGACGAAACACTATAAAAAACTCATAGAGGGCTTCCCTTTGCTTTTGCACAGCAAAGGAAACCATAAACAAGGCCAAAAGACAACCCTCAGAATAGGAGAAAATATTTGCAAATGAAACAACAGACAAAGGATTAATCTCCAAAATATACAAACAGCTCACGGAGCTAGCTCAATATCAAAAAAACAAACAATCCGGTTAAAAAATGGGCGGAAGACCTAAGTACACATTTCACCAAGGAAGACGTACAGGTGGCCAAGAGGCACATGAAAAGATGCTCAGCACCACTAATTATTAGAGAAATGCAAATCAAAACTACAAGGAGGCATCACCTCACACCGGTCAGAATGGTCATCATCAAAAAATCTACAAACAATAAGTGCTGGAGAGGGTGTGGAGAAAAGGGAACCCTTTTGCACTGTTGGTGGGAATGTAAATTGATACAGCCACTATGGGGAACAGTATGGAGATTCCTTAAAAAACTAAAAATAGAACTACCATACTACCCAGCAACCCCTGAGATACATCCTGAGAAAACCATAATTCAAAAAGAGTCATGTACCACAATGTTCACTGCAGCACTATTTACAACAGTCAGGACACGGAAGCAACCTAAGTGTCCATCAACAGATGAATGGATAAAGAAGATGTGGCACATATATACAAGGCAATATTAGCCATAAAAAGAAACGAAATTGAGTTATTTGTAGGGAGTCTGCCATACAGAGAGAAGTAAGTCAGAAAGATCCAATGTGTACTTGCGACCCATGCTTTTCTCAAACCAGTGCTTCTACCAATTCAGCGCGCGCCAAACTCCCTCGCGGGCTCCTTGCAATAGACTTGGTAGTCCCGCCCCCCGGGTTTCACATCCGGGTCTCCTGGGCCGGGCCGACTTTGCCCCTCCTAAGAGCTCCCAGGTGATGCTGATGCGGCTTGATAGGGGAGCAGCTCAAACTCTGCTTTCAATCCTGTGCCTGAGCAGTACTTATCAGTCTCAGCTTTGCGAAGTTTCCAGAGTGCCTGGATTTAAAGGAATTTTGCACTTTTCTAACGGCAACAGAGCCCAGTGGAGGACTACCTCATAGAAGGGTGCCTGTGAATCCTTTCCTGGAGGCGGGCGGGGAACGTAATCAGCTGTGCTTACTCGCCACGGCGACGCAAGTTTCCCGCATCTCAGCATTTCCCCCAAATGAGCCTCCATGCCTTAAATAAAATATTTCACTGGGAAAAGCTCTTTGCTCGTCTTGGTAGCTTTGAGGGCTCTGCTCTAAAAGAAGAGTGTATTTTCAGAGAGAAGAACTCGAGTCTCAAAGGGCCACAGTACTTTTGTTTTCATCATTTCTCGGGCTCGTTCCTGGTAATCATTTCGAAAATTAAATCCTCCTGGGCTTTCTGGAAAATGAATACACAAGAGAGAAAGAGAAAGAAAAAGAAAGTGGAGGGAAGATAAGAAAAAAAGGAAGAGAGAGAGAAGTGGGGGACAGGGGCGCCTGGGTTGGGAGGTCTGGCTGGAAAGGGGAGAAAGTGGTGACTTCTCTGGAGAGAAGAATATTGACAGAGGGGCAAGCAAGAGGAATTGGAGAAAGCAGCGGGCAACAAGATTTCCCTCCCCGCAAGAGGATGGTACACGCCTAGTGGGCAGGGCGTGCTTCTCAACCGTGACGCGCACGTGGCTCCCCTGGCGGCTGCAGCACCCGAGTCTGCAGAGGGCAGAGGCAGGTGCGGTGGCCCCCAGGCTGGCCCAGTGGCGCCGCCTCCTGGCAGCCACACTCTCGAGCCCTGCTCCCGCATACTGGCCCAGGGTTGGCCTGTATGACCGTCAGCACACAGCGGAAGCCGTGATCTGTCACGGCTGAGACTGGGTCATAAAGGCACTAGGCTTTTTCCCGTCTGTTGGGTCACAGTGGCTCTGGGAGAAGCTGGCTGCCGCAGGCGAGCAGCCCTGTGGGGAAGGCCACGTGGAGCCCGCAGCCAAGCCAGGGAGCTGGGAACGGCTCCTCCCGTCTCAGATGACTGCAGCCCAGCCCACAGTCTCACCAGAGACCCTGAGCCCCAAACCCCCGGCTCAGCTGCTTCTGGATTCCTAAGCCACAGAAACTGGGAAGTAATAAAGGTTTGGTGCGTTGAGCCACCAAGTTTTGTACAGAAACAGGACAGATGTCTGCTACAGTGAGAAAAGATTGGGAACACGGCACCCCGGTGAGCGAGGAGAGGTCCCCTTGACTTGCCCGCCCTCCCCCTCAGCAGCTTGGCAACCTCTGTTTTATATCTCCGCCGGGCATCATTTAGGGTCAGGACCATGATTCCCGTGGCCTAAACTGCACATTTCCGAGCACTGTGCGACAGAGACGTGATTACCACACTTTTCATGTCGCACCACAGGGAGAAAACAGTGCTGCTTATGCAGCTCGGTGGAATCAATGGGCCAGGCGGCTCTTACACCAACCTGGGCCTCCGCGGGACTTCCAGCCTCCACTGAAGGCAAGCAGATTGGTATCTTGGCATCCCTGTAGCTCATCTGTGGCACCCCATTGGGTGTTCTGTGCTGGATGACCTTTAGAGGACTTTGCAAGTCATTCTCACCCCAGGTTCCTCATCTGGACCACAGAACACAGAACATGATGGGAGTGACTATCTTCTCCATTCTGCCAGAGAGAGGACATGACTCCTATTCTAGGAGTATAAGAGAGAAGTTAATTCATTACATACAACGGATGCTTTGGGATATCAGGGTTTAATCCTCACTGAGGCCAAGAAAGGCTGGAGGGTAACTGGAATTGCAAATGCGTCCTAGCATTTTCTGAAAGAATGGAATCATGACATTGTAGAGCTGGAGGTAGCTTTAGTAATGGCTAGTTCAGGTTTCTTGTTCGCAAATGAACAAACTAAAGCCCAGAGAGGTTAAGGAATTTGTCTGAGATCACACAGCTAGTTGGTGGCAGAGCTGAGACCAGAACTCAGAATTCCTGACTTTTAGCCTAAAATCCCATATGTTAGACTTTTAATAAAGAGCAAGCGAGGGCTTCCCTGGTGGCACAGTGGATGGGAGTCTGCCTGCCGATGCAGGGGACATGGGTTCATGCCCCGGTCCAGGAGGATCCCACATGCCGCGGAGCGGCTGGGCCCGTGAGCCATGGCCGCTGAGCCTGCACGTCTGGAGCCTGTGCTCCGCAATGGGAGAGGCCACGGCAGTGAGAGGCCCACGTACCGCAAAAAAAAAAAAAAAAAAAAAAAGAGCAAGCGAATAAATGCATGAAGAAAACCTCAGGTTTCCTGCCCCGGGGGGGGAGGCCCCCCCAACCCAAAAAAAAAAAAAAAAAAAAAAAAGAGCAAGCGAATAAATGCATGAAGAAAACCTCAGGTTTCCTGGATTTATACTGTGTGCTATTTACTTTCACAGAATTCTTCATAAATGAAGTGCTATAAATGTGTCTGTAAATTAACTTTAGTCTCCTCTACCGGAGGGGCAGTCAGTTAACCTGTGAATCACCCTAATCAGGGAGCCACGCTGCAGGTTAGGTCATTAACATTCAAAGGACCCTGATAAGGATTCCATGTTTTAGAGGACCTGCAAATATCCTATCTCCATCTGCACCAGAGCTTAATAATTCACCTAAAAAGTGTAAGGAATACTTCTTAATTGGTGAAATGAGTGGTGTTCAAAACGTGATTAGCTAAAATGATGAGGAACCCACCCCTTGCATGAACGGAGGATAAGCGTCTGGCAAGCCAGAGGGCTAACACCTTTGGACTAGCGGTCCTGTGTTCGCCTCTTACGGAGACTCTGTTGTCTCATTGGCTCTGCCATGGATCAACACGTCAGGAAGGAGCTTGTTATAGTGCCTAAAAAACAGAGCAGGGGGCTTCCCTGGTGGTGCAGTGGTTGGGAGTCCACCTGCTGATGCAGGGGACACGGGTTCATGCCCCGGTCCGGGAGGATCCCACATGCCGCGGAACGGCTGGGCCCGTGAGCCATGGCCGCTGAGCCTGCGCGTCCGGAGCCCGTGCTCCGCGATGCGAGAGGCCACAGCGGTGAGAGGCCCGCGTACCGCAAAAAAAACAAAAAACAGAGCAGGCCCTTGCCTGCTTCTAGGAACAGGCTGTAGGGCAGGATTTGTGCCTGCATACGAATAAATGATTTTAACAGATTTCTGTCTGCAGCTTCTTTCATTGTAATATAATAGTGAAGTTGTGGAGAAGGAAATTGACAAACTGTCTTCCTACTTCACTTGTGGGAAGCTGCCACATTTATCCTAACAACCTGGCAATGCTGAAGGCCTAAATTCGTTCATTCATCCAACAGATATGTAGGGAGAGCCTATTCTATTAGGATTGGGGGATACAGAAAACAAACAGAATTCATCCCACATTGTAAAGTGGCTTAGATAAGTTTGCAAAAACTGGTATCAAAAGCAACTGGTAGATTTAGTCAACAGGTATCCTGAGTTCCTTGGAAAGACTCAGGAGAGCAAAGGTTTCCAATCCCTACAGATCTTCAGAACTGAAACAATTCTAGAAATTATACAGGAAAAAAAAATCCCAGTTATGTGTGAAACTAACATTTAAGGAGTGGGTATTTCAGTGGTTCTCAAAGTGCCGTCCCAGATAAATAGCATCAACATAAACTGGGAAACTTGTTAGAAATGCAAATCCCCACACCCTATCCCAGATCTCCTGAATAAGAAACTCTGAGCATGGGGACATGAAATTTTTGTTTTAAAAAGTTCTCCAGGTGATTCGGATGCCAAGTTGGAGGACCACTGCTCTACTTTGTAACAAAGAACAAATTCCACTAGGTGGCACTCTTTCACAAGAATATAAAAACTGTTTTTTCCTGCAGCTGCTGGATAATCCTGCCAGGTAACACTTTAACATGAGAAATTGAAAACATATCTGTTCTGCAATTGCAGGAAAATTCTACTGGGCGGCACCCTAACTTCAGCAATAAAACTGTTCTGCAATTACATGGTATTTCCACCAGATGGCGTTCTGGGGTGCCACCTGGTGGAATTATCATGTAAGTGCAGAACACGTATTTCTTTCCCTATTACAGGTTCACCCCGCTATCTGAAGGTAAAGTTCCTATGAAACATTTTGTAAGCAGAAATGGGGAAAAGCAAAGACAATCCACGCTTTCTAAAAGTTAGAGTTATGCCACTTTAACAAAAGACCAACATTAGTACAGTCAGTGATGCCTTTTTTGTGTGTGTGGGTAAAAGCAAAAATCCTCTTCAGGTTTCTTTTGCTTACTGAAAATTATGTACTAATGTAGGTCTTTCATAAAAGCAAAGTGATGTAAGAATAACTTTCAGAAAGCAGAAGATACCTGCAGTAAGAAAAACATGTTCTGCAATTGCACGATAATTCCACTCGGTGGCACTCTAACCTGAGAAATATGAAAAATTTATCTGCAATTGCAGGAAAATTCCACCCAGTGACATTCTAACCAGAATAAGAAGAAGAACATATCTGTGTGCAATTACATTAAAACTCTACGTGCTGACACTCTTAACTGAGTAATAAGAAAAGTATATCCTCTGCAAATACACGATAAAGCCACTGGGTAGCGCTGTAACATAAAAATAAAAATTCATTCTGCAATTACATTAAAACTCCACACGATGGTATTCTAACATAAGAAATAGAAAAAGAGCTGGCGTTATAATTCCAGACATTTTCCACTAGATGGCACGCTAACACAACAAATAGATAAAATTGGCTTTCCGGTGAACGGAATTCTTTTGTCTTTTAAGCAAAAAAGATTATGACATAGGTGACAATAAACATAGGATTTATTTACTTAGTAAATTAAAGTGTAAATAAAAATTTAGTACATATCTTTTCAAGTGCTCTGGGCATATCTTAATTATAGTGCTTGTTTTTTGCTTTTTAATTACTTGTTTGTACCTTCTTCCCACCGTTAGTAGGTCCTCAAGGGCAGAGACCAAATATCTAACTTTTCTACCTTTCCAGCCTCTCCTACAGTAGCTGGTGCGTAATAGGAATTCAATAAATATTTATTAAATGAAAGACTGAATCAAACTGAGAGGCCAGGGAACAAGGAGGGAAGAAAACATAAATAGAATAAAAATCTAGATTCTTTGAGCTCTATTCCCAGGGCTTCTTTATCCTGCAGTTGGACAGGTAGAGTGAAATGTAGAAGAAAATGTAATTGAGACAGAAATGACAATGATGTTCATTTTAATGCCTTCCAAGGGTGAGAGTTTTTTTTAAGTTAGTGAATTAAAAGAGAAGAAAAATCAGCAAAGATTACTTGGATAAAATTCAGTGAGAAAACTTTATTTTTAAATAGGCTAACAGCCTATCAAAATGGTTTTGATTGAGTTTTCAATAGCTGTCGAAACTATTTCAGTCATGTAAACACTCTGGAAGTTGGTTTTTGAATTCAGTGTTGGCGTTATTCACCCAGAGGAGCTTGGGAAAGCTTCCTGTTAGGGTCCCCTCAGGATTCATCCTCCTGAGAGCACTTCCTGCTTTGCCCCAAGTCTGCCGGATCAGCAGCCCATGGGAGGAAGAGGTAAGGGCCTTCCAAACTGCCGATCAGACACAGAAATCCAGAGTGGCCTCAGGAAATGTGGCCATATTTGCCTTCCTGCCCTCCTGCCAACTCTTTCAGGCCTTAATGACAGCTTCCTCCTCTCTGAGCTCCCCTCACCCCATCCAAACCGGCTCATGCAGCCGTCACCATCACCGTCAGGACTTTCAGTGCCACAGCCCTAAGGCTGTTTCTAACCCAGAACAAATCTTCTGTCCCATCTGACTTCTTTTTCTTTTTTAATAAATTTATTTATTTTTGGCTGTGTTGGGTCTTTGTTTCCGTGTGAGGGCTTTCTCTAGTTGTGGCAAGCGGGGGCCACTCTTCATCGTGGTGCGTGGGCCTCTCACTATCGCGGCCTCTCTTGTGGAGCACAGGCTCTAGACGTGCAGGCTCAGTAGTTGTGGCTCACGGGCCCAGTTGCTCTGCAGCATGTGGGATCTTCCCAGACCAGGGCTCGAACCCATGTCCCCTGCATTGGCAGGCAGATTCTTAACCACTGCACCACCAGGGAAGCCCCCATCTGACTTCTGACAGTGCTGAAGTTCATGGTCACACTGCTCCTTAGGGGCCAGTCTCCATCACTGCCTTCTGCTTTGCCTTTGGAAGGGAATTTGCATTTTGTCCTGAACTAAAAACCTAAACCCAAAAGATATCGCAAATGGTGGACTTTCAGGCATCAGCCGTCGAATAGGGATTCTTCAAGAAAGAATATGAGGATCTCCCCCGAAGCTGGCCATGTTTTGGTCTCTGCTCTGTGCTGCTTCCACAGCCAGCAGCTCCTGGCGCCACTTGGCTCTGAGTCCCAGGGAAGTTACAAAATGCCCTACCTCCTGGCTGTTAGCCTATTTGAAAATAAAAATGGGTTTACAAGGCCCTGGCATGCTTGCTGTCTGTCATTAGTCACTGCTTCATTCCCTGGAGCTTCGGCTTCAAGCAGCCCAAGTGCTTTGCCAAGCCCCCAGCTCCACACTTGGGCCTCTGCTCGCCCATAGCTGGCTCAGGGCACCGGGGCTGCCAGGCCCACACAGGCTGCCAACTCTTCTCCCGAATCAACTTCCAAATCCAAGCGCTTCACCTCCGCCCCTCCAACCTGGTTGGGCTCACCTGGACTCCCGCGGAGGTCAAACAACAGAGCTCCCAGGGCTCCTCTCGTCCTGCTCCGGTTCATTCCCAGCTGGGGCTCAAGGAGATCTTCCCCAAGCAGAAACCAGATCCTGTCCCTCCCCTGCTTCCCACCCTCCAGCACCTTCCCAATTAAAGTGCAACCCAAACTTCCCGTGAAGACCTCCAAAGGAGTCACCTGACCTGGCCTCCCACTCCCCCCATTTCCCTCACCTTCTGTTTTGCTCTGGTCCAGCTGCTTCCCATTCTGTCCCTCAAATACTCCAACTCATTCCCAGCTCAGGGCTTTGGAGGCGGGCTTTCACCAATCTAGGCCCAGATCTCTGCACACATGCCACCACCTCTGCACTTGCTCAGATAGGCTGCACCAGGTAAAGGCACCCTCTCCCCTCCCTGCCACCCAGCAACTCTCTTCCACAGGATCTAGTTCTCTTCTCAGAATTAGCTTGTTGGCATAGGTGTGCCCGTGTTTATCATCTTCCCCCCTCCCTAGAATGGGGGATCCCTCCAGGGTCGGCATCTTGAGCATCGTGTTCCCCTCTGTATCCTCAGATCCTTAGAACAGTGCTTGGCACACAGTAGGTGCTCAATTAGCATGTCTTGATGGAAACTTCTCCACTCAGGCTAACTCATAACTATCATAAACCCCTTGGGGAACTTTCTTGTATTGTTGCATCTGTGGCCATACGTAGAGTCACAGTTAATCACGGAACATAATACTACTTAGGAAGTCTTTGATACAGAACATTTCAGGGGGCTCTGTTTATCTCACGTTCTTCGTCCAGTGTCAGGACAGATGGGAAACGAACATCCCATGAGGCTGGCAAAACTTCAACTTTTTAGAGTCTAAACTTCTTAGAAACTGAACAGATGATGCCGTGGAACCTCTTACTTGCTGTTCTTTTACACATTTGAGGAAGTGGCCCCATCTTCTGGAAGAAGTATTACTTTAGGTTAAATGCTGACATGACACTGGTTTCTTCAAAATGGAAAAAAAAAAAAAACTCATGCAAATCTGAAACAACTTTTGAATAATCTTATTTCATTTCGTGGTCATTAACTACCACCATTGTTTTCTGATCTGAGATTCTCTTAGACCAGTGGTTCTCAACCAGGAACGCTTTTGCTCCCAGGAGACACTTGGCAATTTCTGGAGATAACTTTTGGTTGTCACAGGACAGTACCCACAACAATGATTCAGCCCAAAATGTCAAGAGGGCTGAGACTGCAAAATGCTGTCTGAGACTATGTAAGAAAGCACATGTTATTTATAGAAACTTTGGGAAATATAGATAAACTCAGAGACAAGAAGCTGCTAGCAACTGTTAACCCTCTGGTGTTTCAGCTTTCTAGGATTTGTTTCCTGTGCACATATATTAACAAAAATTGTATGTACTGGATATATTGTTTTGTAACTCTTTTTAAATTGTGCCTCATGAACCATGTCCTTGTTGTTAAGTATTATTCTACAACGTGTTTTTGTTTTTTTTTAAGATGTTGGGGGTAGGAGTTTATTAATTTATTAATTTATTTTTGGCTGTGTTGGGTCTTCGTTTCTGTGCGAGGGCTTTCTCTAGTTGTGGCAAGAGGGGGCCAGTCTTCATCGCGGCGCGCAGGCCTCTCACTATCGCGGCCTCTCTTGCTGCGGAGCACAGGCTCCAGACGCGCAGGCTCAGTAGTTGTGGCTCAAGGGCTTAGTTGCTCCACAGCATGGGGGATCCTCCCAGACCAGGGCTCGAACCCGTGTCCCCTGCATTGGCAGGCAGATTCTCAATCACTGCGCCACCAGGGAAGCCCTCCAACGTGGTTTGTAATGACTGCATAGTATTTTGTTGTATGGATACACCATTATTTATTTATTCACTTCCCCACCAGAGGACCTTTACATCTTCTCATTTTATCTATTATTTTCAATGCTTTGAGGAGAGATGAACGTTTTGGTGTCCAAGTTTCTGTCCAACTATAATTTTCATAAGATGTATTCTTAGAAGTTGGACTGCTAGATCAAAAGTCGTATTTCAAGGCTTTAACGTTTACTTTTATTTTATTTTTGGCCATGCCACGTGACTTCCGGGATCTTAGTTCCCCGGCCAGGGATGGAACCCGGGTCCTGGCAGCGAAAGGCGGAGTCCTAACCACTGGACCGCCAGGGAATTCCAATGTCTACTTTTAGAAACTAATAACTACAGGGCTTCTCTGATGGCGCAGTGGTTAAGAATCCGCCTGCCAATGCAGGGGACACAGGTTTGAGCCCTGGTCTGGGAAGATCCCACATGCTGTGGACCAACTAAGCCCATGTGCCACAACCGTTGAAGCCCGTGTGCCTAGAGCCCGTGCTCTGCAACAAGAGAAGCCGCCTCAATGAGAAGCCTGTGCACCACAACCAAGAGTAGGCCTCGCTCGACGCAACTAAAGAAAGCCCACGCAGCAACAAAGACCTCATGCAGCCATAAATAAATAAATTTAGTTTAGAAAACCCAGTAATTCCTTAGTTTAAAAAAAAAAAAGACTAGTAACTACATGGTGAGCTCTTTATGCTTGGGGAAATATTTACAATCCTTGGTGTCGCCCGCTGTAACTGGCTGTCTTAGGTGGGGCTCCCTCAGAAGTTGATCTGAGAATAAGGTTCAAGTGCAAGTCATTTATTTGGGAGAAGCACCAGTCAGGCAGTGAGGAGGTGAGACAGGGAATGGAGAGAAGCCAATGCAAGAGTAGGCTACCTCTGTGGACAGCTGGGCCTTCACACCCCTGAGAAGCTCTAGAAGAATGTATGCGGCACACCTCAGAGTTGTCCCACCTGAGGGGGAAGAAGCTGGGGAACTGACCCTCCCACTCTCATTCATTCATCATGGCCCAGGGCTGCTCCTGGGACAACTCAGTGCCACTCTGGCCTTCCTTGCACACAGGCTGGGTGTGCTCCCAGGGCAGGAGAGAGCCCCTGCGGGAGAGTGCCAGGCGCTTGCAGGAGAAAGCCGTCAGTGTGCAAGGGGATGGTGAGTGCCGAAGATATTACTGTTGGTGCACTGACAGTGTCAGCCACACTGGGCCCGTAGTGAACACACAGTAGAGGCCCACCGAGTATTTTTCAAACAAACTAATGTCACTAATGTTTAGTGATTAACTGATTCCATGTATGCACACAGAGGCAACAATGCAAGAAAATTCCCCAAGGAGTTTGTGATAGTTACAATTTTAGCCTGAGTGAAGAGTCACGCCATCTTAGAGTAGGAGGTGAGCTCCGGAAACATCCCAGTCAAGCTTTGCACTTCACAAATGAAACAGGTCCATCCGATGATAGACTCCATGTGCCTACGAGCGGGATAAAGGGTCTGATCATTCCAATAATTGACAAGTAACTAAGCATTCAGCTCCGGACCTTGGGATGCATTTTCCGTCCCCCAGGCATTCCAAACTCCCATCTGTCTCAGAGGGACAGAACTTTTGAACTTTGCACTTGTTGTTTCCTTCTGCATAGAACGGTCTCCCCTAGATCTTTGCACAGATACCTTCTTCTCTCGGCTCCAACGTCACTTCCTCATCCAAGCCACGCTGGCCTATGGTTATCACAATCGACAAGCTTAGGGAGATACCATCAAATGGTCAAAGCACATGAAAGGCACTGACACCCAGAAACTGGCCAGCAAACACAAATAAAGGGTTGTAAGATGTATAGGAAATCAGCAGGTGGTTTGGGCAGAAGGAGATGAGGAATTGAGTCCCAGTAGATGTGTGTTCATTGCGGTGCTGATTATCTAGTTCCCACTCTCTGCTTTCTCCATCCTTCCCCATCCCGTGGCCGAGGAGGTTGACCTGCATGCATTACATCCATATACCTCCTTGCTCTCTGGCTTCCTCTTGGGCCCAACCAGTGGACGACACTAGCAAGAGATGGAGGCTGAGTGGGGTCAGTGTAAGTACTCCCTGCGGAATTCCTCCCTGTGGAATTCTGTAATGCTTTCCCAATCCTTTTTTTTTTCTTTTTCTTTTTCTTCTTTTTTTTTTTTTCTGGCTGCACCACGTGGCATGTGGGATCTTAGTTCCCAGAACAGGGATCAAATCCATGCCCCCTGCAGTGGAAGCATGGAGTCTTAACCACTGGACCACCAGCGTCCCCAATCCTTTATGAATAAACCCTTTATTAAACATGTCTTGACTTACCCGGTTTGCATGTTGTTTTCTGCCGGGATCTTGACTGATAAAATAATTTAGTATATTTAAGACTCAGACATTTAACTCAACACCTGTTTATTTCAGAGGCTTTTCCACAGTCATTTGAAATGATGTTATGCAAAGACACCTGTCTGGTTCTCTTTTTTCCTTTCTTGAAGGTCATGTTTTCTGAACCCTTTCTCATCTTTGTGAACTTTAAAAAACCACCTGGGTTGATTTCCTCATTGTGGCTCCTGACTCCAGAGGGGTCTGGCACTGAGTTTCCTATCAGAACACCTTCCCGGCCTCTGCCTTATGGGCTACAGAGAATGGGAATCATTTGAGCTTTCTGAATGCCAGGAAGGTGGGCATGGGAGACTGTAAATCTTCAGACAAATTGCAGTTGTGAAATGTCAGTAGCTCCTACTTTCAAAAACCTAGCAACGCGGGTGGGAAGGAATTGGGAGATTGGGATTGACATATATACACTATTGATACTATGTATAAAGTATATAACTAATGAGAACCTACTGTATAGCTCAGGGAACTTAATGCACTATGGTGACATAAATGGGAAGGAAATCCAAAAAAGAGGGGATATATGTATATGTATAACTGATTCACTTTGCTGTACAGTAGAAACTAACACAACACTGTAAAACAAGTATACTCCAATAAAAATTATTCAAAAACACCCCAAAGAAACCTAGCAAGGACCTTCAGATGAGAGCCTGTTAATCTCCAAGGACGTTAGGTGTAGGGAAAGTGTTCTGTAAGAAAGGCTGGGATTTTCTCCTCCTAGCCCTTCTCCCTTATTTCTATCGTCCACCCTCCAAGAAGAGTAGTTTTTGATGGAACATGGTATTTCAATTCATACAAAGTCGGCTTTGGGAGATGGTCAATATTAGAAAAAGAAAAGATTGATGTGGCCCATTGAAGCTCTACTCTAAGAAACTGAAAGCCTTCCTTTAATGACCTGCCATCACAGAGCAGGACGGAGTGGGCAGGAGTTTTGGACCCTGAGGATCTGATGGTGCTTCTCCAGATGGCTCTGGTACCCCAGATGTGTAGAGTTCATAATGGCCCCTCCACAGTGGGCATACTTAGGATTCTGTGGTTTTTTGTTTTTGTTTTTAGGATTGTATTCTTCGTTAACATGGCAGCTCAAGAAGTTATTTTATTCATACAACAAACATTATTGATTACTTACAATATGCTGGACACTAGAGACAGAAAAGTGAACATGACACAGACCCTGCCTTTGACAAGCTGCTCACAGCTCAGTGGAGAGACAAGCATAAATAAATAACTAGCCAGAGAGGTACAAGGAAACCCAGCTGAGGGACTGAATTCCGCCTGAGGTGCTTGGGAGAAGGCTTGCTGAGGAAGTGATAATTGTACTAGATATGAAAGGAGCCATAGAAATTCATCAGGTAGGGAGGAGTGAAAAGGCTATTCCTGTAAGAGGGACCAGCATTTGCAAAGGCACACTGAAGAATGACATATGCTGCAGAGGAGGGGTCTTGGGTAGGAGCAGGGGTGGAGTGGGATAACCCAAGAAATTATGAAAAATGTGTTTTTAAACTTCCACATGAGAAACTTTTTGGGGGAGGGACATGCTTTTCTGTTAATATCTAATTTTATTACACTGAAGCAGACCTTTTTTCCATGCACATTTGCATTTTAAATATAAAATAGATTTAGCTACAGTAATCAATACAGTATGGTACTGGCACAAAAACAGACATATAGATCAAAGGAACAGGAGAGAAAGCCCAAAGGTAAACCCACGCACTTACGGTCAATTAATCTATGACAAAGGAGGCAAGAGTACACAATGGAGAGAAATAGTCTCTTCAGCAAGTGGTGTTGGGAAAGCTGGACAGCTGTGTGTAAAAGAATGAAATTAGAACATTCTCTAACACCACACACAGAAACAAACTCAAAATGGATTAAAGTTTTTAAAAAAAAAAAAAGGATTAAAGACCTAAATGTAAGATCAGATACTACAAAACTCTTAGAGGAAAACATAGGCAGAACACTCTTTGACAGAAATCGCTGCAATGTTTTTTGGCATCCATCTTCTAGAGTAATGGAAATAAAAACAAAAATAAACAAACGGGACCTAATTAAACTTAAAAGCTTTTGCACAGCAAAGGAAACCATAAACAAAACGAAATGACAACCTACAGAATGGGGGGAAATATTTGCAAATGATGGGATTGACAAGGGCTTAATCTCCAAAATATACAAACAGCTCATACAGCTCAGTATCAAAAAAACAAACCACCCAAGCAAAAAAATGGACAGAAGATCTAAATAGACATTTCTCCAAAGAAGACATACAGATGGCCAACAGGCACATGAAAAGATTCTCAACCTTGCTAGTTATTAGAGAAATGCAACTCAAAACTACAATGAGGTATCACCTCACACCGGTCAGAATGGCCATCATCAAAAAAGTCTACAAATAATAAACGCTGGAGAGGGTGTGGAGAAAAGGGAACCCGCTTGCACTGTTGGTGGGAATGTAAATTGGTACAGCCACTATGGAGAGCAGTATGGAGGTTCCTTAAAAAGCTAAGAATAGAGCAAACCTATGATCCTGCAATCCCACTCCTGGGCATATATCGGGAGAAAACCATAATTTGAAAAGATACACACACACCAACGTTCACTGCAGCACTATTTACAATAGCCAGGACATAAAAGCAACCTAAATGTCCATTGACAGATGAATGGATAAAGAAGATGTGGTATATATACACAACGGAATATTACTCAGCCATTAAAAAGAATGAAATAATGCCATTTGCAGCAACATGGATGGACCTAGAGATTATCATACTAAGTAAGCCAGACAGAGAAAGACAAATATATGACATCACTGATACGTGGAATCTAAAAAAAATGATACAAATGAACCTATTTAAAAAACAGAAATACACTCAGACATCAAAAACAAATTTATGGTTATTGAAGGGGAAGTGGGGGAGGGATAAATTAGGAGTTTGCGATTAAAATATACATGCTACTATATATAAAAAAGATAACCAACAAGGACCTACTGTATAGCACAGGGAACTAAACTCAATATCTTGTAATAACCTATAATGGAAGAGAATATTAAAAAAAAGAATATATATGTGTGTGTATATATATATATATATATGAATCACTTTGCTATACATCTGAAACTAACACAACATTGTAAATCAAATATATTTCAATAAAAATTTTTTTAAAAATCCAAGGAGCCACAAGACTGTGGAAAGATGATGAGGTCAGGAACCAGAAGGCCTGAGCTCCAGCTTGTTTCTCATATTTGGTAATCATGCAACCCAGGAGTAATTATCTCACCCCTCAGCTTCAAGATTTGTGTGTTTTAGGAGAATATATTTGGTCACTTCATTTGCCTTCTAAATGTCCTTTCAAGGAGAAATGCCTTTAACTATGTTCTTAATTCCATGGAATACACAGTCTTTTTTGGAGTGATTAGATTATTTAGCATTAGTTCACAGTCATGGTGATCTAGGTAATCAAGGGAGGTTGAATAAGATCATTCATAGCAATCAGAGGCTGCAATTTCAAGTGAACAAATATTCTAACAAATGTAACTTCCTATAATAAACACTGACAGTTCCAAGTCTACAAGTCAACAGTCTTGGGAACCACTAAAGCAAACTTTTCAAGGCTTTAGAAAACTTTTTGGATTTTGTTCTTTTCTTTTTTTTTTAAAACATTTATTAAGATACAAATTTTTTTTAATTAATTAATTTATGGCTGTGTTGGGTCTTCATTTCTGTGCAAGGACTTTCTCTAGTTGTGACAAGCGGAGGCCACTCTTCATCGCACGCGCAGGCTCAGTAATTGTGGATCACGGGCCCAGTTGCTCCGCGGCACGTGGGATCTTCCCAGACCAGGGCTCGAACCCGTGTCCCCTGCATTGGCAGGCAGATTCTCAACCACTGT
This sequence comes from Neophocaena asiaeorientalis asiaeorientalis, assembly GCF_003031525.2. Lineage (NCBI taxonomy): Eukaryota > Metazoa > Chordata > Mammalia > Artiodactyla > Phocoenidae > Neophocaena > Neophocaena asiaeorientalis. The sequence goes on along the minus strand of NW_020172458.1, from coordinate 83,317 downwards.
GCCACCAGGGAAGCCCTGTTCTTTTCTTTTTAAGGGCAATGTTATGAAGTCAACAAACAGGACAAGTATGGATTAACTGAATTTTTATGGTAACTGGTATAAAAACTATCTGCTTGCAGCTATCTAAATAAAGGCTGATTGTCAGTTCAGGGCTTTGCTTAACCCTTTATCAGATACATGATTTGCAAATATTTTCTCCCATTCCTGCACTGGGTCTTTGTTGCTTTGGGCAGGCTTTCTCTAGTTGTGGAGAGTGGGGGCTACTCTTCGTTGTGGTGCGCGGGCTTCTCATTGGGTGGCTTCTCTTGTTGCAGAGCACGGGCTCTAGGCACGCAGGCTTCAGTAGTTGTGGCACTCGGCCTCAGTAGTTGTGGCTCACGGGCTCTAGAGCACAGGCTCAGTAGCTGTGGCGCATGGGCTTAGTTGCTCCACGGCATGTGGGATCTTCCCGGATCAGGGCTCGAACCCGTGTCCCCTGCATTGGCAGGCGGATTCTTAACCACTGTGCCACCAGGGAAGCCCGTTGCCTTTGCCTTTAGTGTCAGATGCAAAAACTCATTTCCAAGACCAATGTCAAGGAGCTTACCCCCCACGTTTTCTTTTAGGAGTTTTTTGTTTTTGTGGTATGTGGGCCTCTCACTGTTGTGGCCTCTCCCGTTGCAGAGCACAGGCTCCGGACGCGCAGGCTCAGAGGCCATGGCTCACGGGCCCAGCCGCTCTGCAGCACGTGGGATCTTCTCGGACCGGGGCACGAACCTGTGTCCCCTGCATCGGCAGGCGGACTCTCAACCACTGCGCCACCAGGGAAGCCCTCTTCTAGGAGTTTTATGGTTTCAGGTCTTACGTCCAAGTTTGTAATCCATTTTGAGTTGACTTTTGTGTACGGTGTAAGAAAGGAGTCCAGTTTCATTCTTTTGCATGTGGCCGTCCAGGTTTCCCAACACCGTTTATTGAAGAAACTATACTTTCTCCATTGTATGTTCTTGACTCCTTTGTCATAAATTGTGAACGCTTCTGGGGAGATAATTTAAACATAGTAAAGTGCTCAAATCATAAAAGCACAGCTAGATGAATTTGTACATTTGTATACAACTGCCACTGAAATCAAGATCTAGAATGTTTCCAGCATCCCTGAAGGCTCCCTTACACTCCTTTCAGGTCAATACCACCCTCCCAGAAGTAAGCACTGTTCTGATTTCTGTCACCATAGATTAGTATTGCCTGTTCTTGAACATCATATAAGTGGAATCATATAGTATGTGTTCTTTCTTATCTGGCTTCTTTCATTCGGTTCAATATCTATGACATTCACCCATGTTGTTGGATGTTCTCTGCTTCTAAGTTTGATTTGACCTTGATTAAAATTAAAATCCTTTCAGGCTTACGTTAACTTGGTTACTTATCTGCAAAATGGGATATATGACAGCCATGTCTTAGGGTTTGGGGAAGAATTAAATTTATAGATAGCAGTTATCCATACTAGTTTTGTGATTTGATAATAAGAGATAATAAATATAATTAGAAACAGTACAGTAGCAGAATCAAAGCTTATGTGATTCTCTGAACAGAAAGCAAACGTTATCTTGGGGAAACCTTCCCATTCGGTTACTGGGCATGTTCTTTGCTTATCGTGTTGCCCCTTTACTGAGAGAAAAGGCCCTTCGCATCAGTTCCCCACCCAGCGTGCCATTGAGTCAAATGGAGACTATCACTAATGCTCCGTCAGCTCAACAGGAAGACATTACTTTCAATGGATTGCTGTGATCTGTGTGGTTTGGGTCTCTTGGAAGGGTAGACTCCCCAAAGCCCCATTCATGCATCTGAGTCCACCCCACCAAGTCTTGGGAAGGCCAAACTCAATCTGAGTGATGTCCTTGGTTTCTGTCTTTGGACCTCCTCTCCAGCTGGAGGCGGAAGGACCCTCAGCTGCCAAGGAGAGCTCCATCCTGACCACACATCTGAGACATCAAGGAGCTTAAGCAGCTCCAGAAGGAATCTGCAATTAATTATGTTTCACAAATTGCCTCTAGGGGGGGACCAGCTCTTTTCAGGCCCTGGATGAGGTGCAATGTGTGACTATGACAGGCTTACCTAAGTTACACATCCATGGGGGGAGTGGAGAACACCAGTGTCGTTTGGAAGCACCCCACTCTTTGTAGGAGAGGAGGGCATAACCAGCCAGGACATTTAGCAGTAGAGTCTCACCCTCCTGGGCACATTAGCTCTTCTTTTAGTCATCTGCAGTGTGGAGAGTTGGGCTGCCTATTGAAAGGGATGGAATTAAAGATTTTCTTGTGCTCTCTTGGGCTGGAATAGTCTTCTTACATTTCTGTTACACCACAGAGTGTCATCTTCCTTTAATAAATCACAGGCCCTATTCTGCAAGCTGGGAGTTAAAAGTGGGAATTGCTACCGGCAATGGACTGGCCTTATGGGTAATGAATAGCCACCTGGAAGCATGATGGAGGGGCTAAAAGCCTAGGCCCTGGAGTCAGGCTGCTGGGGGTTCAGCTGGCTCCACCAATTACTTGCTGTGTAACCTCAGGCAAGTAGTCATTAACCCCTCTAAACTTCAGTTTCCCTATTTGTAAAATAGGAATGATTTTACCTAAATCATAGAGGTGTTGTGAGGACAAAATGAGATAGTCATTATAACGTGCTTAGCATAGCTTCCGTTTTAATACATGTTACTTAATGTAATCGCAATGACTCTCAGTTCAAAAATTCAAATATAAAAACATCATTTTATTATTTACTTAAATTCAGTTTTGGACACCCGGGGTGGAGGGAAATTTGACCTCAATTATTGAGGCTTCTCTAGGCTGTGCAGTTGCTTCATGGTCACCAGCCATTGTCCTGTACTGGACAGGGTCCAAGCTCCCTTTCAAGTTCAGCAGTTCTGGAGCTGCCAGGACACACTTGGGTCATGGAGCCCCTGTTCCTGGGATTCAGTGTCCCTGAGTGTACCGAGGGCTTGCAATTTTCCTGAGTCATCAACAAATGCAGCAAGGATCAGGAGGCTGCAGACTCTTCCCCTCCCTCAAGGATTTATAATAGAATATTCTAAGGTATTCTACGAAAACTACATCTGTGCCCAGCAAAGCAAGTGCTTCTATTAAGTTCACTAGACTATGCTTTTTTTTTTTGGCCGCACCACATGGCATGTGGGACCTCAGTTCCTGGACCAGGGATGGAACCTGTGTCCCCTGCATTGGAAGCATGGAGTCTTAACCACTGGACCGCCAGGGAGGTCCCATAGACTATGCTAACTTAATCAGAGAAAGGCTATTTTGCTTGTGTGGTGATGAAATGAAGCAACGAATAAATCTGTTAGGGGTGCAATTTTGTCATTTTCTGCACTGCCCAAGATGACCGTGGTTTAATAAATCTGTTAGGGGTGCAATTTTGTCATTTTCTTCACTGCCCAAGATGACCGTGGTTTAATGGGGTGTGCACAACAGAAGGCACAACTTGATTTTACCTGAAAGACATATTTTTTTCTTGAATTTTTAAAGATTTTTTTAATTTAGAAAAAAATTTTCATTTCTCCAGAAAAGTTGCAAGAACAGTACAACAGATCCTTATACACCATTCACCTACATTTGTTACCGAGTCCAAGCTCGCTCTGCTCGCCGCACGACAGGCCAATAAATTGGGAGACGAGGTGCTGAGGCAAGGAATATGACTTTATTCAGAAAGCCGGCAGAGGGAGAAGATGGCGGACTAGTGTCTCAAAAGAACCATCTTATCAGGGACTGGATGCCAGTTTCTTTTATAGAACAGAGAGGCGGAGGAGGTGAGGAAGTAAAGTAAAAAGGCCATAAGTCTTGCAATATCTCCCGGAATGGCCACCCTCGGGGTGGGGATGTGTTAATTTCTTCTTTTTGCAGCCGTTCACAGGTGGACAGGGTCAGGATGCTTCCCTGAACAAAGGCACTTCGGTTTAACATTCAGGCAGAGGGACAGGGTTCCCTGAGGCAGCCATTATGTATAGACAGTATCCTTTTAGTGAACAAAAGCAATGGGAAACAAAGGTTAAAGTAAAAGAAACAGATCCAACGTGTAGTCAGATTTTGTTCTTCCCTATAACATATTCACGTGTTGTTAACATTTTGACACCCTTGTGCTCGCTCTAGATATAGATATATAGATATATAGATATGAGTTTTAAAAAACCATCTGAGGGTAAGTTGTAGACATGCTGTTGACCAGTTGATGACCTTTCACCCTGAGTACTTCCACATGCACTTCTTATAAAACTACAATATAGGGGCTTCCCTGGTGGCACAGTGGTTGAGAGTCTGCCTGCCGATGCAGGGGACACGGGTTCGTGCCCCCGTCCGGGAAGATCCCACATGCTGCGGAGCGGCTGGGCCCGTGAGCCATGGCTGCTGAGCCTGCGCGTCTGGAGCCTGTGCCCCGCAACGGGAGAGGCCACAACAGTGAGAGGCCCGCGTGCCGCAAAACAAAACAAAACAAAACTACAATATAATTATCAAAATCAATAAATTTAAAAGTAGTGGATACAATATTATTCTCTACATATAGTCTGTATTCAAATTTCACTAAATTTAAAACAAACTTATGGTTGCCAGGGGATGGGGGGCAGGGATAAATTGGGAGATGGGGTTGACATATACACACTAGTATGTATAAAATAGATAATAAGGACCTACTGTAGAGCACAGGGAACTCTACTCAATACTCTGCAGTGACCTATATGGGAAAAGAATCTAAAAAAGAGTGGATATATGTATACGTATATGTATAACTGATTCACTTTGCTGTACACCTGAAACTAACACAACACTGTAAATCAACTATACGCCAATAAAAATTACAGGAAAAAATTTTCAATAATGTCCCTTATAGCATTTTTTTCTTCCCAGGATCCAATCCAGGATGACTTGCTGTATTTAGTTATCGTATAGTAATCAGCACTTATGAACACCACTGAAAAGCATTAGATTAGGAGTCAGAAGCATTGAGTCTAAATGACCTTTTAACCTCTCTAAGCTCCAGATCTTTCATGCGGTAATGAAGATGAACGCTCACCCCTGCCTGCCAAGGTTGTTGCAACGATCAAATGAGGTTCCCTGTTCTTTGTGAATGGCAAAGCACTGTGCAAATATGCAGGACTGTTCCATACACCCATTTTCAGCTAGTTTCCTAGGGCTTAATTGCAAAAAGCTACTTTCCTGAAGGGATGGAAAGGGGTGAGGCAGAGTCAGGAAAATGGTGTCGACAGCTGAACCCGGCACAGATCATAGCGTGACACCTCAGATTCTTTCTTTTTTTTTAATAGGAAAGGTCTCTTAAAGCTCTAAAAATCTGTGATTCTATTTTTGTAGCCTTTTTTTCTTCAAAACTTGAGATGTAACTTCCACACAGTAAAGTACACAGATCTTAGGCCATAACATCTCCACCCAGATCAACAGAAAGAACACTTCTGTTACCCTAAAAGGCTCCCTCATGCCCCTTCTCAGTATCTCTCACCCTCACGTTAACTGCTGTTCTAACACTTTGTCGTATATTTGTCTATCTGTCCTTGAACGTCATGCAAATGGGATCAGGTGCTTTTTCGTGTCTGCTATTTCTCAACATTCTTGGCTAGATTCATCCATATTATTGTACGTAAGAGTAGTCCATTCTTCTCCTGATGGCTGTGTAGTATTCCATTTTGCACATGTTGCAATACTTACCCATTTTACTACTGATGGACACTTGTGTTGTTTCCAGTTTGGGGCTATTATGAATAACGATGCCACGAATACTTTGTGCTTGTCTTCTGGTGGACGTAAGAACTCATTGCTGTTGGTTAGATACTAGGAGTGCTCAGTCATAGAGTGTACATAGATTCTGCTTTTCCATGGTGGTTTTACCTGTTTACACTCTCACCAACAGTGTGAGAGAGGTGAGAGAGTCCTTCCATATCTTTAGCATCACTTAGTATGTCAGCCTTCCTTTTATGCTTTAGCCATTTTGGTGGATATGTAGTGATGTCTCATTCAGCTCTCTCTGCATTTCTGGCTGCTGTGTCAGGGCCAGCCTTAGGCAGCTGCTTCTGTAAGGAAGTGGCTAGATGAACACAAGGAAGTCTCCTCAGACACAGGCTAGGTGACTCCACAAAAGTCATTCTCATTAGAGGATAACTTTTTTCTCCTGGCGACATCTGTGTAATCTGTGGCCACCTGGCATCTTTTGAACACCCACCTTATGTTTGGAAATCTTCCTCCCTGGATGCTGACTCTTTAAAGATTGAAATCATACATTTGCTTTCCCAAAGTTCAGTGACTTTCCCCCGACCAGATGCACCTGGGTAAGACTTGGATCTGAAAGCCAGTAATGTGTAGGAGCAGGTGATATGAGGAACCCAATTTCTGGCACCTTCTTTGGAGGCAGCAGTGGCTGAATTTTGGGCACCCAGTCCCCACTGCCATCTGTGGGAGCTGCAGGGTCTGTCTGAGAAGTAGCCTGCTCTTGGCTGCAGCACACCACTGGTGGTTTGGGCAATGTTCCTAGTTCCCCCACCCCACAGAGGTTCTATGAACTTCTTAAATATGCCTTACATTTTTTTTCTTTATTTGGAAATCATTTTAAACTTGGAGAAACGTTCAGTGTACATTTCCTAAGAAAAAGAATATTCTCTTAAATAACCATAGTACAGTTATCCACATCAGGAAATTTAATGTTGATACAATATTTTTATTTAATTACCATTTGCGTTTCAGTTTTGTCAGTTGACCCAATAATGTCTTTTATAGCATTTTTCCCCTCTAGCACAGGATGCAGTCTACGGTCAGGCATTGCATTTAGTTGTTGTTTAGGTTGTTTCCATTGAAAGAAAATTATAATCAGCTTTATAATAGTGATTACTGGAGATTTACTCAGGTTTAGAGAAAGTCCTCCACTGACTGAAGGGTGTGATCCCCCCACCCCACCCCCGCCAACTTCTATTGTCTGCACCTGAGGGAATCCACCTTCTGAACTCGGGCATTGCTGTTTCCGGTTTCCTTACAGTGGCAGTGGTGCAGAAGAAATAAAATGTCTCTAGGGCTGATGTCGAAAATCCCAAACTTGAAATGACTGCAAATGTCATAGCACTTGATCCCAGAGGTCAAGAGTCATCATCTGCTGACATTTGAAGGGACAACAGAAGGAGTCTCGTCTACGTGTTTTTAATTAAGGTACGTACATTATTTTTTTTAGACATAATGCTATTGTACACTTAATAGACTACAGTAGTGTATACATAACTTTTATATGCACTGGGGAAACTAAAAATTGCATGTGACTCGCTTTACTGTGGCGGTCCGGAACTGAACCTGCAATATCTCCATGGTCTCTCTATACTTGTTAGTTCCAATTCTTTGAAAATTGAAGGTGTTGAAGTTGGGTAAACTTGGCTTCTTGCTTTACACATAATACAATAGTTGTAAAGTTCAAATATGCATATCAAATAAATGCTTTACTTATGAATGGACACTAATGAGTTACCTACGTATAACCATCACAAAATAAGTACCTTTGTAAATGTAAGTGCGAACTAAAGGGTGATTCATACACCCCTCCCCGTTGTTCTTCTCTATTGTGTTTTGATGATACAAACACTAGTTCCCCACATCCATTTTCTCTGTGAGATTTACTTATTTTGCTATGTGGAAAGACTGATGTATTTAAATTAGGTAATAAATCATGCCCTGTAAAACTGTCTTACTAGCTGGCAAGAAACCACATTGTCACTGATATTTCTAAATAATGAAGATGCTTTGGGAGACACTTTTCAAATTAAGATGGGTATATGAAGTGGAATTCTCCTGTTCTCTAGGGTTTCACAGTTTTGCAGTGCTAGTAATGTGAAATGGCAGCTTTTCCAGAAGACGGTGTGACTGTGCGTGTGTCAAAAAAAAAAAAAGCCAAAACAAAAACAAAAGAACCCCCAGAAGCTTACACGAAGTTTGCTCACATGCTAATGATGCCTGCACTTTCCTAGGAAGCAGATGGACAGTGAAAGCATTAGTCTTGGCTTTGTCTACCCAGCCCCAACTCCTAGCATTGCCCAGCCCGCTTCTCACTCGGAAAGGCTCACTCCCCAAATCCTGTCCTGGAAGCACCCTAGGACTACTCTTGACCTCCAGTGCAAAATGAAATGTTTGCTTTATACAAGATTACAACATGGAGTTTAAGTGGTTGCGAACACTAAAGTGAGGAGAAAACAGATTGGCAGATGATTTCCTGCATATCTGTGTAGAAATCAGAACAATGGAAAAGGCAGGGAATGCAATGGTGATTGTAGAAGTTGGGTCTACTTCCGGGTGGTTCAGCAATGGAACCCTTTGGAGGAGATTAGAGAGCTTTGAAAAGGCCCATCACGCTTTAAGGCAGCTGATCTCAACCCCAGGGGATATAGAGGAATTACTGGGGAGAACTTTCAAATGACAACCTTGCCCACTCTAAGGGCTTCTGATGTTCCTTGTGATGGCAGTGCAGGCTGGATATCTTCTGTCTGCTCCCCAGATCCATCCTCCATCCACCCCGACCCTGCTCCATGCCCGTGTGGACTACATCACGAGGCTCCCTCGCCCTCCCTTTTCTGGTTGGCTTCAGCCAAAGGGAGGTAGTGGCGGGAAGTTGGAGGGTGGAGGAGAGTGAAGTTGGGGGATTTATTCTCCAGGTCAACCTGGCTTGCTGATTTGTGTGGTGGAAGAAATAGCTCCCACAAGATGGCTGCTCCCACTGCCGACCTCTGGTTACTGCTCTCTTCATTGCCCTTCCTGCGTGAGGACTGGTACCGGCTTCCTGCCGTTACTTGCCCTGCCGTACGGAGCTCTCCTTTGGGATTTCCCTAAACCCTGACCGTATCTCTCCAAAGGGTCCCTTCCTTAAACTCTCCTCAACTCCTAATTGAGTGTGCCTCCTGTTTCCAGCTGGGACCCTGTTGGTGTGGGGAGTGGGTGAGATATTCTGTGGGTCTGTGTGGGGTAGAGAGCTCTCCAGGTGATTCTAATTCACATTTGCTTCCCTGGAGCAAAGAGAGGAGCAGTTATTAGAGCAGAGAGAATGCCTGGAAGGCCACCATTTTCCTTTCACTTTAGGGTCTGTGGAAATCGTGATGAGTCTGGAAGCAGGTACTGGACAGCAAAGACCCAACTTGCTAATTTGCAAAACCAACTTGGATATGGCCACTCATTAGACTACTGCATATTCTGCCTTAAAAAGGAAAACAGTACACAGGAAACATTACTCTCCTTTTCCCCTCGCTATTTCAACTAATAAGCCTGTGCATAGTGTTACCCTGGCCCTCAGTGAACTAGGCCAGAGAGGGGCCCTGCAAACTCTTGGAAAACCTCATGAAAAATGTTGTTCTTGTTGACCCATTAGCAGAGAGGTGAGACGTGCCAAGGGCCTATGTTTATATATTGTAGCTATATTTGGAAATTTGTTTCTCTCAAAATCTCAATTGAGAAAAGGTAAGGATTTTATAATAATAGAATCAAAATAGCACATTCCAAGACCTAATGTGTTCTCATCTTTCATTGGCCTCTAAGATTTTCATAGTCCAGAAAAGCAAGCAAGGGAAAAACTATTCCACCAGGTCTTCTACATCAGTGGTCTCAACCAGGGGTGATTGTGCCCCCCCGGGGGACACTTGGCAATGTCTAAAGACATTTTTGATTATTACCACTGGAGTGAGGAATCTACTGGCATCTAGTGGAGAGATACCACGGATACTGCTAAACACCCCACAGTGCACAGGACAACCTCCCCAACAAGGAATGATCCAGCCCCAAATGTCAATAGTGCCAAGGTTGAGAAACCCTTCTCTGCATTAAAATTTCAGCTCTGTTAGCAAGGAAATTAGAGCTAAATAATCTTCATAACTTAGCAATTTAAAAACCACACTCCAGGGACTTCCCTGGTGGCGCAGCGGTTAAGAATCCGCCTGCCAATGCAGGGGACATGGGTTTCATCCCTGGTCCGGGAAGATCCCACGTGCCGCAGAGCAACTAAGCCTGTGCGCCACAACTACTGAGCCTGCGCTCTAGAGCCCACGAGCCACAACTACTGAAGCCCACGTGCCACAACTACTGAAGCCCAAGCACCTAGGGCCCGTGCTCCACAACAAGAGAAGCCACCGCAATGAGAAGCCCATGCACTACAACAAAGAGTAGCTCCCACTCACCGCAACTAGAGAAAAGCCCACGCGCAGCAACAAAGACCCAACACAGCCAAAAATATAATAGACAAATAAATAAATTTATTAAACAAATAAATAAAAACCACACTCCAGGGACTTCCCTGGTGGTCCAGCGGCTAAGACTCTGTGCTCCCAATGCGGGAGGCTCAGGTTCAATCCCTGGTCAGGGAACTAGATCCTGCATGCTGCAACTAAAGATCCCGCGTGCCACAACTAAAAGATCCTGCATGCCGCAACGAAGACTGAAGATCCCGCGTGCCGCAACTAAGACATGGCGCAGCAAAGTAAATAAATAAGTAAATATTTTAAAAAATAATAATAAAATAAAATGAAAACCACACTCCAATGAAGTTAGGTACCCCTAGTTTACCAATATCATATAAATCACTCACTAAATATTATTGCCTTGGGACTTCCCTAGTGGTGCAATGGTTAAGAATCTGCCTGCCAACGCTGGGGACACAGGTTCAATCCCCGGTCCGGGAAGATCCCACATGCCGCAGAGCAACTAAGCCCGTGCACCACAACCACTGAACCTGCGCTCTAGAGCCCACGAGCCACAACTATTGAGCCCATGTGCCACAACTACTGAAGCCTGCGTGCCTCGAGCCTGTGCTACGCAACAAGAGACGCCACCACAATGAGAAGCCCGCGCACAGGAATGAAGAGTAGCCCCCGCTCACCGCAACTAGAGAAAGCCTGTGCACAGCAAGGAAGACCCAACACAGCCAAAAATTAATTAATTAATTTAAAAAAACAAAACAAAAAAGCAGCCTGGCTTATAGTAAAATAATCACATTTTTAATATATATATATTATTGCCTTTGAGTTTGTGGTGTTTTAAAAGTGGCAAGTTTATTGCATTTTTATGTTTACAACCAACACTTTTCAAAATAGAAACCAGGCTAGTTGGTCGGATGGAATAAAATCATTTTGGAGCTCATGGAGTCTTTTTTAAAAATTGCTTCTCTAATCAAAAGCATTTTCTCTTCAGATTGTGGTTCTAACTAAAGAGATGCCCAGCTCCAAAGAAAGTGGTCTGGGTTCAGAGTGCAGACCAAGGAGAGGGTAGTAGAACTAGCATCTTCACCATTAGCAACTGCAAAGAAGAGATGAGAATCTAGTGCTAGGTGGGAAGGATTTTACCAGACACAAAGGTATCAGATGTCCTATCTCCTTTCCACCCAAAATAGTTCTGGCTTGAACATGAGGTTCTCAAGGTGTCCTCGAGTAAGGAGGAAAAAATCTGTTCTGGGAATTGACTACTGTTAGCCACCCCCAACTACTGACGTTTGCTGGTAAAAGAAGAGGCCAAGAGTGTCTTACACTGTTTGTCACTAAGGGACATGGTGTGCTTGTTTTAAAAACAAACAAACAAAAAAACCCTTTTGTTAAACCTTACTCTGTGCTGGGGAAGCAGGTTCAGAAAGAGTCAAAGAGCTATTAAAGAAGCTAAAAGCCTTTTATGGCAAAGAAAAATCACCCTGATATTAAAATTAATGAAGAAGCTGGGAGAGCATAGACAAAAATGCTGAAAGGATGGAGACAGAGAAACTATCTTTTTTTTTTTTTTTTTTTTTTTTTTGTGGTACGCGGGCCTCTCACTGTTGTGGTCTCTCCCGTTGCGGAGCACAGGCTCCGGACGCGCAGGCTCAGCGGCCATGGCTCACGGGCCCAGCCGCTCCGCGACATGTGGGATCTTCCCAGACCGGGGTACGAACCCGTGTCCCTTGCATTGGCAGGGAGACTCCCAACCACTGCGCCACCAGGGAAGCCCCCAGAGAAACTTTTTTTTTTTTTTTGTGGTACGCGGGCCTCTCACTGTTGTGGTCTCTCCCGTTGCGGAGCACAGGCTCCGGACGCGCAGGCTCAGCGGCCATGGCTCACGGGCCCAGCCGCTCCGCGACATGTGGGATCTTCCCAGACCGGGGTACGAACCCGTGTCCCCTGCATTGGCAGGCAGACTCCCAACCACTGCGCCACCAGGGAAGCCCCCAGAGAAACTCTTTTAAGGTCAGTCTCCAAGAAGATGGAGAAAACAAATGTGGCCAGGTGGAAGGAAATGCCAACCTCTCCAAATTAATTATCCAAAAGAAGGACCACGTTTCTTGGAAAAACTGACCTATGCAAATTTGCAGCTCCAAATACCATTCTTCTGAGTCTGTTAGAAGAATCAGCTCAAGGGCCTCAGCAATTCTGGAGTTTGAAGAGCACTTGAGAGTATGTTGAAATTTCTGCTCTTCAAAGGAACATTCCTAGAAGCAGAAATTGGTCTGCTCAGGCTGACAACACTAAAATGATGAGCTCAGATAGGCTCAGACTGCAGGAATGTAACAAGGTTGTTCAAGTGATGGATAAATAGCGGATGAAACTCATGGCCAAAGTTGTGCAACATGGCTTTGTGGACCACCCAAGCCCAGCTCCCTGCCAGGTGAGGGTGCGAGGAAGGGTGTGGCTGTCATAGCTAACCCCTACTATACAGCCCGTCAGAAGCGGGCTATCCTACTGATACTTTAAGAACGTTCTCAGTTTTGAGCCCATGAGGTCCTTTAAGAAGATGGTGGTGAATTGGGCCCAACAGACCTAATAATAATAGTGGATAATAAGTATCTACAAATGCTAACAATCTTTATTATGGAATTTACTTTTTGAAAATAAACCAGTCAGTGGTTTATCCTAATCAAAGAGATAACAAAAGGTGGGGATTAAAGTAGCAGGAAGTATTGAAGTAGCATTTGAAAGCAACAGACTAGATCAAGTAGGAAAATGAATTTAATATGGTAGCAACTAATCGAAGGATTAGCAAGAAAGTAAAGATGGTCATGCCCCAATGGGAATAAAGCTAATGACAATATCTGACATTTATTCACCTCTTATTCTGTGCCAGAAATTGCTAGAGGATTTTATTAACATTATTGTACTGAATCTTCCTCACGGCTCTATAAAGTAGCTACCATTACCCCCATTTCACAGATGAGAATCTGAGATGCGAAGACGAAGTAAATGCCCAGGTTCACGTAACTACAAAGCAGCAGAGCTGGGATATGAATCCACGTCTGTCTGACCCCGAAGTCCAAGCTATTAAACACTATATTCTATTGGCAAAAACTTCTGGCCCTCTGGTGGAGTAGGATGCCTGGGGAACAGCGGAAGTTTCATCATTCGGGTTTTTAGACTGAACAAAATATTGGTATGTGTGTCATAGGAAGTAACCTCTAACGGCTCAGGGGTGGGTTAAAATAATATCTGCAACTTCCACTTTTGAATGTTAAGGGCTCTTAATCCACTGCACTAGTCATTTAGCGCAGTCCACTGAAGTTTTCACAGCCCTTCACACACACTTTCTCAACTGATCCTCACTGAAACCTTGTGAGGTAGGCAGGTCACACGTTACTATGCCTCTCCTCAAAGATGTGACGGGCAGTCCCATCAGAAATGAAGCATTGCCAAGTTACTTATCACCACAAATATGTAGGAAGAGGGGGAAATGTGATTCCAAAAAAAGTTGCTTATTTCAACCCTGAGCAGTTCATAGGAGTTTATAATTTATTTCCATAACTGTGTGCTTGCTTCCTTTTCAACAAGGCTTTGACTCATCGGAGGAATGTATTCCATTACAAGTCCGCTGGCTTCAGGCTTTATGCAGAACCAGTTGGTTGCCATGACAACCTGGGTTAACAAAACACAAACCATGAACTTTTTCAATACTGGTCACTAACTCACTTCTAACAGTCCACTTCAGAAGTGTGGAAGCTGATGGTGTTCCTGAAGGAGTATATTTTCATATCTTCATTCAGAAGGGGTTCTCTTAGTTTGAAAATAATCTCAAGACATCTGCTTTGGGTTCAAGGGAAACTTGGACATAGGGCTTTTTTGTCTCTGTGGCTAGAGTGTTTAGAGAGCAGTGTCTTCAGCCATGTCACTTTATTCTTTAAAAACTTGCATTTCTCATACCAAATAACTTATAGTGCTGGTTGAAGCAAAAAAAAAAAAAAAAAAGTAATACTATATTGAAGTTTACTAATAGCACAAACCTTACAGCATTTATTACTTAAGTGCCTAACTCTTATCAGAAGATGGTTTATTCACTATACAAAAATGCTATACGATAATATGTTTGACTTTTGAAAAATGAGATAATTTCTAAGATACCATAAAACCTCACTGGCTACAGGTAAATGAGAAATTGGAGGAAAGAGAGGCAGGGAAATTTAATTTGAAATGGTTTTCCTAAATTGTGGCAAGCCTGTTTTTCTTTGCTCAGCGTCCATCCCCAAATCCTCTGATAACAATCTGACTCTCCTTGGGTAACCACCCTGTACCCCACCCTCAGCCCTGTAATTCAGATACAGCTGACCCCACTCCAGTACCAACCAGGGATGGACATGTGACACAAGCCTGGCCAGTGAGAGTAATGCACCCAATTGGATATGGGGACTGGTTTAAGAAAAGGCACATGACCAAAGTCTGGCCAATCTGAGCCAATACAATTCAGTTCCATGGTCTTTGTTGGAGTTCTTGGGATGGAGGGGTGTTCTGCTGGGGTTGCTGAACAGTTGTATGAAAGCCTAGAGCTACTGGCAGCTATCTTGCTACCATGAGGAGACAGTCACCTGAGAATGGAGTGTACTTAGAGGGAAAACAGAGAGAGGTGGAAAGAGCAAGGCCAATTTCTGATGACATCGTTTGAGCCCCTAAATCAAGCCCTGCCTGAAGTCAGCCTCTGGACTTTTCAGTTATTTGACCAATAAATTCCTTTTCTCCTTAACTTTAGTTTCATTGGATTTGTTATTTGCAACTGAAAAGGTCCTAATTCGTAGAGAAAAAGATCTATATTATTATTTTCTTATAAATTTATTTATTTCTTTTTGGCTGCGTTGGGTCTTTGCTGTTGCACACGGGCTTTCTCTAGTTGTGGTGAGAGGAGGCTACTCTTCATTGCAGTGCACAGGCTTCTCATTGTGGTGGCTTCTCTTGCTGCAGAGCACCAGCTCTAGGCACGCGGGCTTCAGTAGTTGTGGCACATGGGCTTCAGGAGCCGTGGCTCGTGGGATCTAGAGCACAGGCCCAGTAGTTGTGGCGCACGGGCTTAGGTGCTCTGCAGCATGGGGAAGCTTCCCGGACCAGGGCTCAAACCCATGTACCCTGCATTGGCAGGCGGATTCTTAACCACTGCACCACCAGGGTAGTCCAAGATCTATATTATTTTAAATACATGCGATAATTAAACGTAAGCTAGAAAGTAGAAGAGATCCTCAGGGACCCTGTTTCAGTGATTAGATAATTATGGCATCTGATAAGCCTAATTAATTCCCTTGTAGCCAATCCCTTGGGGGAAGCTTATTTGCTTAAATCTTTTAGAGATCTTATTTATGATTTTAATTTGTGCTCCTGAGAAATAGTTTCCTCAGAAAAGATATATTACGGCTCCCATCTTAACTAAAACACATCAATGGGATTTTATTACAGAAGGCTCATTGTATCTTTCTCAGCCTGATGAATAACTGGACACGCTGATATCCCAATCATGGACAATCCTGACCTCCCAAAAGAAAAACTGAAAACATAATATTTTTTACTCTTCAGCTTCAAGGTATTATTGCATTTAATAAACTTTTGCTCCATACATCATTGCATAGTTGTTTTAAATTATATACCATTCGGGGCTTCCCTGGTGGCGCAGTGTAAAAAAAAAAAAAAAAAATTATATACCATTCGGAGGCACAAGCAAAAAAGACATGGACAACATTGTGATTATTATCTTGTTTTTCTTTAAACATCTTCAGGAACTTTACAAATTTTCCTATTCATTACCATCCATCTTAGGGGGTTAATATATTTACTTTAGTAGATTCTCCAGAGTATTAGTATGACACTAAATGTTACATGATGACAGGGATTCTCAACCCTGGCTGCCAATTAGAATCACCTGCGGAGCTTTTCAAAACTACTAAATGCCTGTTGGTTTGGTTCAGACCAACTGAACCAGAATTTTTTGGAGTAGGATCCTGGCATCTGTGTTTTTAAAAATCTCCCCAGGTGATTTTAATGTCCAGCCAGAGCTAAGAAGAACTGCATTATTGGAAATATTGACTAGAATTCTACGATTTGTTTCAGTAAGAAATCATTTAATAAGGAATCATTTTAAAATGCCCTTAATGCCTGGAAATGAAATTTTGAAAAAATTATATATGTGTATATACACACACATGCACACACACTCACACATACATGAAATACATTATATATTTGAGCAACTCCCTTAAGTTCTTCGGTACATTGAAACACCTCTCAAGAAACCTGATCCTTTGAAGTCTCCTTTCAAAGGAATGTATAAGAGGCCAGCTATGTGCCATGTGTTGGAACATCAGTCTTTCTTCAAAGTGAATTATTTCTATTATTATCCTCAAATATTATCTATCTGAAATTGTGTAGTTCTACAATTGTTTCTTTGTTAACTTTCCTCAAAAGAGTGCTTACTTACTGTTCTTCCAACTCTAGTTAGTAGTGTCTGTACTTAGAGGAAGACTTATGGCTACTGTCTAAGATGCTATTATCTTCTTCTAAATAATACATGAAACCTAAAACGACCCAAAGAAACTTTTAGTGAGAGAGAGCTAGAGTAAGGTGGCAGGATGAAACCAATCATAGAATTTCTTTCCGTTAATATGAACAAAAAGGGATTTTTTCAAAATAGCAAAAATTTACCAAGAGCAATCAATCATAGAAGAAAAGAGGTATTTCCTCC
>NW_020172458.1:17426-66228 GCF_003031525.2 Neophocaena asiaeorientalis asiaeorientalis | reverse complement strand
TCCCAAAAAAAAAAAAAAAAAAAAAAAAGGAGAAGAAAGAAATGGTGGTCAGAGGAAGAAATGGATAATTGGGGCTCTTATTCTGGCTCAGTGATGTACTGCAGCAAGTTCACAGTGGCTTACGAGAGCTGATAGCTCAATTTTCAGGGATTTTTTTTCAAGCCAGGTATTAAACAGAGCAAATTTTAAAAATTAAATAATATGGGACTTCCCTGGTGGCACAGTGGTTAAGAATCCACCTGCTAATGCAGGGAATACGGGTTCGAGCCCTGGTCCAGGAAGATTCCACATGCTGCGGAGCAACTAAGCCTATGTGCCACAACTACTGAGCCTGTGCTCTAGAGCCCGTGAGCCCCAACTACTGAACCCATGTGCCACAACTACTGAAGCCCGCGTGCCTAGAGCCCGTGCTCCACAACAAGAGAAGCCACCTCAATGAGAAGCCCACGCACCACAACAAAGAGTAGCCCCCACTCGCCGCACCTAGAGAAAGCCTGCAGGCAGCAACGAAGACCCAAAGCAGTCAAAAATAAATAAATAAATGCTTAAAAAATTTTTTTCAATTAAAAAAATTAAATTATATAATGATATAAACTTACAATTAAGTAAATTATATTTAAAACAAAGTTCACAAATACTCAAAAACATCACTTCCTAATTATTTTACTTCATTTTATTATTACTTATGCTCTTGAGGGTATTTGCATCTATCGTACCTTTTATATATGGTGGAAATACTGTATAATGTGCTATGCTATACAATGCTATGTGTTCCAATTCCACATTCAGTAATGTCATATTGGTAGCTTGAAATTGGCTATGGTGGGAGTATTTATACTATGGAAATGGGCATACACTATACATCAGGGATTTTTATTTCTGAGAGCCAGTTGCCAAACATTTACCACCACACCACTGCTCTTAACCTCACTCCCACCTCCACTGACAACCACCTGAAGTGGTACAGGGCGAGAATACAGTGATCGACAAAAACCCAAATTCTCAGCAGTAACTCTCAGTTTACACAGAAGTGAATTGATGAAGAAAGTAAGAAACCCTAGGAAAAATCAACAAAAAGACCTGTGTTTCATCAGAGATAAAAAAAAGAAAATCTTGAGTGTGCCGTTTACTACGGATTCATACAAAATTGGGGGCATAATTGCACAGGGAGATCAGCTCGGTGCTTTGTGACCACCTAGAGGGGTGGGATAGGGAGGGTGGGAGGGAGACGCAAGAGGGAGGGGATATGGGGATATATGTATACATATAGCTGATTCACTTTGTTGTACAGCAGAAACTAACACAGCATTGTAAAGCAATTATACTCCAATAAAGATGTTAAAATAAATTGGGGGCATAATTCCAAGCCTAAGGATACAACATGTTAAAAATTGGTTATGTCTCCAAGCATAAGGTCTGAACTCTTAGTGCAAAACACAGAAGAAATTATTTAAAGAGAATTCATGTCCCCCAACAAAGGGAGTACCTAACTCCAGCTGAGCCATCTACCTCTACCCCATGACCTTATCATCAGTATAGAGAAAAGTATATAGAATACCATATTTAGACCTCAAACTCGAGCTATATGAGGAAGATAAATGACTTTTAGGTAAGTTAGAAGAGGGTAAAAATTCACTCGTACATGTCAAAGAAAACAGAAGGTCCAGACAACTGGAAACACTGAGAATGAGAAAATGAAAATAAAACAAAAAACCAAGATGAAACGCTAAAACAGCAGATGTGGCTAAAAAGAGAGATGTCAAAGTTAAGGAAACAATTTGAGGACCAGAACAATATTATTAGAAGTTGAATAAATTACTTAGAAACAACAAGAATTGACACAAGATGAAATATCAAATTATTGACAGAGAAAAATCTTGAAGATATACAGTTAGAATAGAGGAAAGATGCATGTTAAAATTTTAGAATATTAGTAACTAAACAGGATTGGGTAAAACCTCAACTATGAGATCAGAAGTGACATCACAAATGAGGGTCAGATGGACATCAGATGGATGTGATACCCTGAGAAGGACACAACACTTATAGTATCCTGGATGGGAAGGTATAACTGTAATCTAAGGAACATTCTATTAAAAAAAAGAAAAAGGTCTGTATTCTTTTAAAATGTCAACATCTTAAGACACAAATGCTGAGGAACTGACCCGTATTAGAGGGGACTAAATAGAATGACAGCTGCTATGGTCTGAGTATGTGTGTCCCTTCAAATTCATATGTTGAAAACCTAATGCCCAAGGTGATGGTATTAGGAAGTGGGGCTTCTGGGAGACAATTAGGTCATGAAGGCAAAGCCCTCATGCCTAGGATTAGTGCGCTTATAAAACAGGCTACAGACAGCCAGTTTGTCCCTTTCACCATGTGAGGACACATGCAACAAACGGAAAGGTAGATCATTTTGGTCCCATCAAAATTGGACTTTTGTTTTTCAAAAAACAGCATCAAGACAGTGAAAAGACAACCCACAAAATGGGAAAAAAATTTTGCAAGTCATATATCTGATAAGAGATTTGCATCTAGAATACATAAAGAACTCTTACAACTCAACAATAAAAAAATAACCCAATTAAAATTGGGTAAAGGATCTGAACAGACATCTCTCCAAAGAATATACACAAATGGCCGATAAGTACATGAAAAGATGCTCAACATCGTTATCTTTCAAGGAAATGCAAATCAAAACCTCAATAAGATACCACTTCACACCTATGAGGATGGCTGTAACCAAAAAGTCAGATCTTAACAAGTTCTTTGAGGATATGGTGCAATTGGAACTTTCATATACTTCTGGTGGGAATGTAAAATGGTGTTGCTGCTTTAGAAATCAGTTTGAGAATTCCTCAAAAGGTCACACATAGTGTTCCCACATGACCCAGAAATTCTACTCCTGCGTATGCACCAAGAGAAATAAGAACATATGTCCACAGAGAAACTTGTATATCAATGTTTACAGGAGCATTACTCATAATAGCTAAAGAGTGGAAACAACCGTGACTTCCCTGGTGGCGCAGTGGTTAAGAATCTGCCTGCCAATGCAGGGGACACGGGTTTGAGCCCTGGTCCTGGAAGACCCCACATGCCACAGAGCAACTAATCCCGTGAGCCACAACTACTGAGCCCATGTGCCACAACTACTGAAGCCCATGAACCTAGAGCCCATGCTCCGCAACAAGAGAAGCCACCGCAATGAGAAGCCCACGAACAGCAACAGATACCCAACGCAGGCAAAAATAAATAAATAAATAAATGTATTGGGAAAAAAAAAGGAGTAGCAACAACCCAAATGTCCATCAACTGATGAATAAAGTGTGGTAAATCCATAGAAGGGAATATTATCTGATGATAAAAACGAACTGAAGTATCAGTATGCACTACAACCTTGAAACATTATGCTAACTGAAGAAGCCAGTCATCAAAAGGCCACATGTAGTAGGATTTCATTTATATAAAATGTCCGAAACAGGCAACTCTATAGAGACAGAAAGTAGATCAATGGTTGCATAGGGCTGAGAGAAAATGAGGAGTGACTGCTAATGCTACAGGGTTTCCTTCTGGGGTGAGGAAAATGTTCTAAAATTGTTTGTGGTGTTGGGTGCACAGCTGTGAATATACCAAAAGCCACCGAACTGTACGCTTTAAATGGATGAATTGTATGGTATGTGAATTGTATCTCAATAAAACTGTTATTAAAAAGTGTTTGAACAAAGGGGAGAAATAGGATAGAAAATAGCGTAAGAAAAAACTTTTGCTCTATTTCAATATATAACAGATCACCCGCCTTAGCGCTAACAGTATAAGGAACGGCAATTCACTCCCACGGTTATTCGCTTAGCAAGATATTTATTGAGGTACTATGTACCAGGTCTGGGCTGAGAGCTGAGGGTAGTGAACAAGACAGGCATGGTCACCACACTCATAGTACTTTGAGTGTGCTAACGCACAAGGTAACTAATCACACGATTGAGTAAATGCCCTAGGAGAAAAATACAGATAGTAGGAAAGGGTATAGTGGAGAACCCCAATCTAATCTGGGAAGGGAGGGAGGCTACTCTGAGGAAGTGATGTTTGAGTTAAGCTTTTGAGGATTATTATTATTTTTTTTGCTGTACGTGGGCCTCTCACTGCTGCGGCCTCTCCCGTTGCGGAGTACAGGCTCCGGACGCGCAGGCCCAGCGGCCATGACCCACGGGCCCAGCCGCTCCGCGGCACGTGGGATCCTCCCGGACCGGGGCACGAACCCGTGTCCCCTGCATCGGCAGGCGGACTCTCAACCACTGCGCCACCAGGGAAGCCCTTGAGAATTATTAAGAATAAACTAGATGAAGACTGGGTGTGGGACTTCCGTGGCGGTCCAGTGGCTAAGACTCCACGCTTCCACTGCAGGGGCTGGGGTTGGATCCCTGGTCCAGGAACTAGGATCCCGCCCGCCGTGGGGCACGGACAACAACAAAACAAAAAACCAAGACTGGGTGTGAGGTAGAGAAGATTCCAAACAGAGGGAACTGGGCCTCTTCTGGCAAAAGGAACCAGAGGATAGAGGACAGCGAGAAGTGGAAGCAGCATGGAATGTGCTGGAGGGGCTGGCAGACCCGGCGGGCTTTGGAAGCCAGGTTAGAAATCTGATCCTTATTTCAAAGACCATGAAAAGCTGTTGACAGATTTTAAGAAGGAGAATTTTCTCAATTCATGCCTCCAGTGTGCTTTGCTGTCAAATTTCCCCAACAACGAAACTACCTGATTATGTCAGTGGAGATGATGTGGCTCCCCCTCTTCTTACCAAATTTCCTAGTGCATGGTTCTCAGGTTTTGGTCCCTGGGAAACAGTGTATGCAGTTCCCAGATGGAGAAGGGCGGGGAGCATGTACAGAGGAGCCCTAAGGAAATCAAGCTGGACCACGTGAGCTTTGGTGAGCTCAGCAACATCAGTAACAGAATGATCCATAAGGACACACTAGCCTTCTGTAAACTTTGGATGTGTGTCAGAGGATGAGATCACTTCCTACGACTCTAGGGTCTTGTTATTTACAGCTGCAATGCTAAAACTGGCACCACAGGTACTTTATGAAATACGTGTGGAGGAGCCCCTGGCCTCCATCATATATCGCCTCGGCTATGAGCTGGTATTCTCAACTGAGTACAGGTGAAAAGAGATAGAAAAGAATTATCTTACAATTCTCAGTGTGTTTTCATTGACTTAGCATCTGCTGGAAAATTTGTTCTGAGAATAGCATCAAGGAACGGATCTGCACAATAGGCAACGGCCAACTGAGGCCTCTGAGAGATGGTTTCTCCGTTGGCCAAGGGGCACTTTGCCAAAGTTCTCAAGGCTATGGGGTTGCCTTGACAACACTAAGTACAACAAAACACTGAAGTTCTTTAAATTCACCGTTAAGTCCCAAGTTACAGTTGCTCTTAATTCTGTATCTTTGGAATATATGTTCCCTGGCTGATTTATTTTAACTTTTTTTTCTTGGCTACGGTGGGGGATGCCTTCTATGTTGTTAACGGCAACTCAAGGCATTTTTTGATTCTCCTTGCTGTTGACCTTCCCTTCTTTTTTCCTTGTCCTCTTTTACTATGATCCTCTTTGCTTCCTGATCTCTTGCTTTTGAGTGACCTGCTAGAATTTTGAGCTGGTTCCACTTGGATAAGGTGAATTCATCATGATCAACCACCAAACAATATGCTTTATTAAAAATCATTCCGTTCCACTATGCGCGAGGTATATACACTGACCTCAAGGCAGCACTGTGACTCTACTCGGCACCCTACTTTCTTCCTTGGCTTTTCTGATACTCATTTCTATTGCTTTTCTTTTGTCACGGTCACAGGGACACCTCAATATTCATTCAAACCGAAATATGATTAGTCTAAGCCAATCATGGTGGTTCTGTTCTCTTGAAAAACGAATGTTTTCCTTGAGAACTTCTGCAGCCTTTTTCCCTCCCGCCTGAGGAGGAAGCCAACACTGTTCTGGACAAGTTACAGAGAAGTGAAGTTGGAGCCCTAATGTACTATGCTTGGAGTCCATGCTAGTTCCGAAGTTCCTGTTACATGACATAATTAGGTTCCTTATTGTGAGCAAGGATATTCTGTTGGTTGCGTTTAAAAACATGCTTCCTAATGTTCCCTCTTAGTTCTCTGACCTCCACTTCTTAGGCTCCTTCAGTAGTTTTTCTTCCTTCCATCTTAGGGTTTTGTGCTTGGTCCTCTTTTCTTG
Source organism: Neophocaena asiaeorientalis asiaeorientalis (assembly GCF_003031525.2). Classification (NCBI taxonomy): domain Eukaryota; kingdom Metazoa; phylum Chordata; class Mammalia; order Artiodactyla; family Phocoenidae; genus Neophocaena; species Neophocaena asiaeorientalis. Next base: position 59,990 of record NW_020172458.1, on the reverse strand, counting down.
CTTTCCGATCTCCAGGAGTGAGCTCATCCATTCCTTTTGCTTCAACTACCGTCCACACGCTGATGGCTTCCAGATCTAAAATTGCCAGCTTAACCTCTTTCTCAAGCTCCATATTTGTATTTTCTGCTGCCTGGGGTCAAGAATGGTATCAACCTTGACTGCGGTTCACAATCACTGTAGAACTTTAAAAATATATAGGTTTCCATGCCCATCCCAGAGAATTCTGATCCACTAGGTTCAGAGCAAGCCCAGTGCTGTCCAAGAGAACTTTCTGAGATGTTGGAAGTGTTCTACATATGCACTGTCCAATACAGTAGCCACTAACCACAGGTATCTATTGAGTGCCTGAAATGTGGCTGGTATGACTCAAGAACGGAATCTTTACTTTTAATTTGAATTAATTTAAATAGCCACATGTGCTAGTGGCTACCATAATGAACCCTTGCAAGCCCTACTTGACTACAGCTGGGACTCTTCAAGAACTTAAACAGAAGATAACTACTCTATTAGATACCACTTCTGCTCTACAGACAAACCCTTGTGATTTAAACCATGGCCCACAGGAAGAGGTATATTTTACATAATGACCCAGGACATAGCTGCAGATACTCACACACATGCACACACACTGGCATATACATATATACCTACTTAGGTAAAACTTACTACTTGTGAGGAACTACGCTGCTTTTCATCCTATTCTAGCCTATCAAAAAACTGCTGGTCATGACCCACCAAATTAATTTCATGACCCACGAATGCATCAGGCCCCACAATTTGGCAAACGCTACCCCACGGAGCTATCTTGTCTCATGGGGTGCTTGTCTCTCTACTCTAGGCATTGAGGTCTTTGCCAGGTGCCACTGCTGGTCAGCCAGGCTTATCAGAGCTCCTGTGGTTCCAGAGCTGTGGTCCAGTGAAGGGGAGAATGCCTGTCTCCCCTTTGTGTTTCAGTCTGTTAGAAGGCTTCCAAAGCATGCAGCTGATATCTGAATCCTTTAAAGCTTCTTACTGAAGCAACTCTTCTAGCTTCTATTTATGGCCTTCCAGCTCCTGAAGCTGTGAGTTTCCACTGGGAGTCTGGAGGTGGGGAAATCTGAATGACAGACATCACGTTGTACTCAGGATTGCTTCCCATCCTTTGGCTCTTGGACCAAGGTTTCCCACTGGCTCAAGTTCTTTGTGTCCAAGATTAGCTTCTCTCTCAGGAGGCTCCTTAGCCAGCATGCATCAGGCGTCTGGTGGGCCCAACTCCCACTTCAACTAGCTTGCAGAAATTTCCTCCTACTCAAATAACTCGATAGACATTATTTCCAAAAAAAAGGTGTGCTGCGGGACCATGGTTGGATTCATTCTGCATAGGGCTGAGGGAGCCTCAGAAAGTGATAGAGGGGAGAAGAGACTGAGGAGGTAACAGGTGAATTAATCTCAAAGGATAAGTAGGAGCTTGTAGGAAGAGAGGGACTTGCTATGATGTCTTTTCCAAATCAAGTCAGTAATTTTCCTCCTCTGCTCCCACAGCACTTTGTTCATACCCCCATTATAGGCTTGTCACACTTTAGAGTGGTTGTTACTGTCTGGACTTTGAGGTCTTTGGGTACAAAGTTCATGTTCTCTTCATCATTGTGTCCTTACCCACTAATGTCATGCTTTTCCTATTGTAGAGAGAAAAAGCCACTGAAAGAAGAGACAGAGTGTGTTAGATATAACAGGTGAGTGTGAAGATCGAAGGGGACTCCCATGAGGGAAGGGGATACTGCCGGTAGTTGCTTTCAGAGGCTCCAGGCCAGCCCCAGGCCCTCTTCTGTTTAACTGCCCTAGAGAGAAGAGACAGCTGGGTCCTTCTGGTAGGTTTGAGAACCAGCCCAGGATTCCTGTTCAAATGCTGAGCCTTTGCCTCCAGCTGTGAGGTATACGTAGTCTCTGGAGAGACGAGCAACCAACCATGTCCTTTGAACCCAAGGAGTTCAGCAGCCAGGCTCCATCACCTGCATACGGCGCCCAGCATGACCCTGGTTTATTACATCCTGCTCCCAATCCACATCCAAACCCCAATCAGGTGTGAAGACAAGGAATTGAAGCATTTCAGGTCTGAACTGGCCTTTGAGATTGTCTGCTAAGGTCTCCCTGACTGAACTCTCATGAGAATCCGACTTCAGCCTAAAGCAATCCTTCAGTCGACTTGCTTTCTCTTTCTTCTCCAGGATTTCCAGGGAAATCAGTCATGAAGAAATGAATGATGTTCTGCTTCCTGCAGCTGTTCACGTTCTCGCCTCTTAGTAATATCTACTGGGAGTACTGGAAGCAAGGAAACCCAGGAGGAGGAGGTATGGGCAGAGCTGATGCTGTTTTTAGGGGCTAAATCTGAGTTCTGAAGGCGCTTCTGGAGGCCACTGGAGACCCTTGTCTATGCAGTTCACCCCATGCACAAAGGATCTGAAGGACACCACGGCCACGGGTTGCTGAGGTCCTGTGGGCAGTTGGAAGCCCGAGCACAGGTTGGAGGAGCGTGGAAGACAAGCTTTGGCCCCGAGACTGACTCTGGAAGAGCACACAGCAGACTCAGTCCTGCTTCTGCTTTACTTCATTCCTCAAAAATTCTGCAGCTAATCTTGGACATTTGGAAGTAGATAAATCTAGGAGGGAACAGGAACATTGGCCTCTCAGCCCAACAGCGTTTGTCTTTGCAGCTGCGCTGCCCTCATAGCACAGGTGTACAGAGCATGATTAAATGATCCCAGAAAGCTGACTGCCCGGGGTGTGGTGCTCATTCTTTCACTCTGATGCAATTATCTCGGGGTGTGTGTACTCTGTGCCTCACTCCCCTTTTTTCTTCCCTGCCCCCAGATTCTGGGTTTCAGACTCTGGTTTCGCTATGAAAAACAGACACAAGGAGACAGGTTTCATGCTGCTGTTGTTGACGTGCTCTTAGAACCACTAACTCCAGTTCCTTTTAGAAGTCCGCCCCAAAAGCAGGAAGAAAGGCAGGACAAACTTGAAAAATCTTTCAGCACCTTCATCGATCCAAATTTTACTGTGATTTGGCAGGCGACACAGGGTAACGTGTTCCAGCATTTGAACTTGTGCATAATTCCCAGATTGGCTATTGTTTGACTTGTACAATTATTAATGAAATGTGGCGGGAAAAAAGGGTGGTAACTGGGAAGCCCGCGGCAATGTCTAGACACGGGGGTGGGGGTTGGGAGGCAGAGTTCCAAAGGAGACGACGCAGAATTTCCTTGATTTTGGTTTTTCTCCGACTCAGTATTTCTGTCTTGACAAGAACACCACGTGGGCCAAGATACTGACAGGAGAAAGATAGGGTTTTGGTTAAAATGGAAAATCAAGTTTTAGCCTACATGCCAGAGACATCTCTCACTTAAGTGTGTTCAAAGAAAAGATGCAGGCACCTCCCTGGCGGTCCAGGGGTTAAGACTTCGCCTTTCAATGCAGGGGGTGCGGGTGTGATCCCTGGTTGGGCAGCTAAGATCCCACATGCCTTGCGGCCAAAAAACCAAAACATACAACAGAAGCGATATTGTAACAAATTCAGTAAAGACTTTAAAAATGGTCCACATCATTTAAGATGCAATCACTCAGGCTGTATGATAAACACACACACGTGCACAAGTACACACTGACATTTACACTTTCAAGAGCCACCAGCATGTCAATCCGGCCAGGAGAGAGACACTCAGGGTAATTCGGTATTTGGAGGGAGAAGATTTTTGTTTCAGGAGAGCTTGAGAAAGTCACACATGGTGCTTTTGTAACCTTGCGTCAGGGTCACATCAGGGTGGGTGTCGTGGCAGCAGGGTTATAGAATAAATCTGCCCACCAACTCATGAGAATTGGGAGGAGGGACAATATACGGGATTATGAAGTAATTTTTATTCTTAATGTCTCGGTGTCTTCACTGCCCAGCAAATTCCCTTCCCAGCCCCCAGTGGGGAGAAGAAAGCTAAGAGAGGGAATTAGACAAATACAGAAGTAATACTCTATATAATGGATAATTATGTACATACACGCATTTGCATATACTTTGTCTCATTCCCATAAATGTAAATTAAAATTTGAAGCGGCTGGATAGAATGATTTTTATGCATGTTGGGAAAGTCCTTCCCTTTGATTTTATTCAAAGCAAGGCAAGCATCCGCCTTCCCTAGTCTCTCAAACCACCAGGACCCTCCTTACAGATAGACCCTCGTTGGAAGCAAGCACACAAGCTTCAATTCTCAAAGAGGAGGCTTACGGCAGTGCGGAATAGGCAGCAGAGCTCGATCCTTCCCCCACCCTGACCTGGCCACGGTAGCTCAAATCCTCAGAATTATTTCACTCCTTTACATCCATAGGTAGCATGGCTCTGGGACACATGAGAGTAATTTTTGATTAGTGTCCCCGAGGAAGAAGCCAGGGGCAGGTGCTGTTGTCTTGGATGGGCAGATGTCACAGAGAATAACCCTGGGCAGTTGGGAAAGTACAGGCAGCAGGAGTAGCTTAGGGAGCCTGAAATAGAGGAGGGAGGTATGGGGATCAAAAAGGGCTGGGGTAGGGGCTTCCCTGGTGGCGCAGTGGTTGGGAGTCCGCCTGCTGATGCAGGGGACATGGGTTCGTGCCCCAGTCCGGGAAGATCCCATGTGCCGCGGAGCGGCTGGGCCCGTAAGCCATGGCTGCTGAGCCTGCGCGTCCGGAGCCTGTGCTCCGCAACGGGAGAGGCCACAACAGTGAGAGGCCCGCGTACCGCAGAAAAAAAAAAAAAAAAAAAAAGGGGTGGGGGGGGGGGGGGTAACACAATGACAGTATTTTAGGGCTGGAAACCTTTGAGAATATTTTAGCCCAGTCCATATTACAGATGAGGAAACTGAGGCTCCAAGAGATTAACTGATTTGTCCAAAGTCATGAGGTATGTAGCAACAGATCCAAAATTAGAATTCGGATTTCCGGTCTCAAGCCTGGTAGACTTCCTACTGTGATGAAATATTAAATACACTAAAACCACAATAAGCTAATATTGAGTTAATTTGTAATTCAAAGGAACTGCTGTTTCTCAACCAACTAACTGCCCTTTTATTCTTCATTAAGAAATTAGATAATTCTGAATCCTGACCATTCCATATTTCTCTTATAGATCCTGCATTTTAAGGCAGCTTTATTGTAATCATGCCAAATATTGCAGGCAGATAATGAATCTACTAGATTTAAAATCATTTCATTACACGCTGCTTTGTTTTACAGGATCACATTTAAACTTTTTTTTTTTTTTTTTAAGCACCAGAATCACTCTGTGATTTTGGTAGGCAAACTTCAAAACACCAGAAAAAATTCTGTTTCTAGTATTTCCAGCTAAGACTTGAAAAGCCTAGGGACTGCTAACTGTATGAAAAAGTCAGGTGGTTCTCTCAAGGCTTCCAATATAGTTTTGGCATTTGTCATAATTTAAGTCTTGTTTGGACTGTATGGAATCTCATGATTTTTTTTCATTGCTAGGAAGGTGTGATTTGCTAACCATTCAAGCACTATACAAGTAACATCTTGTTTCCTGCTGGGCTAGCAAATTGGTCAGACCTGCCTCATTCTTTCAGAACTGCCAGTTTCCAAATCCAAACTTTGGTAATGATTCTACTTGATCTTTATCTTCATCTATAAAGAGCTATTCTCTGTGCTTTTAACTGCAAGGTACCTGTTGCTTGGAACATAGGGCTTGGGACCCTTTATTTCCCCTATCAAGACTTCTTATGAGTAACCAGGAAATGCAGGGCAGAAAATTTTAACAACCAAAATTTTCATTTCTAAAATATCTAATTTATTCTTGTGTTCTGCTTTCTATTTGGTCTCATTTGCTTGAAATCTTTCAGATTAGAGAGTCCTATTCTCTAGCACTGACATGCATTAATCATTTTTAAAACTGTGTGCGTGTATCTTTTCTGTCATTTCAACAGCTTTGAGGATGGAAGGGGGGAGACTGGCATGTGGGTTCAGCCTACCATCTTGGTCCAATCACTGGATCACTGTAAGTCAGATATAAAATCATTTTCTTGAGTAATGATCTTGTCAGGTCCAGAAACTGGAACTGAGCTGATCTGATACACACCATGCTAGAGTCTGTGGCCTTTACTTGCAGGATCAAAGGACCCATTTCTGGGTACTTGACCCTTCTAACAAGGTAGACACAGTGACAGCAATCTCTAACTAAGACTTCCAAAAACAATTGTTAGTTAACCCTACTAGAAACCTTTATAGAAATAATCTTGCAGGGCAGTGAATGGCCATATCTGTCATGCCATCCATTTCTGTCATGGATATGAGAGGGAAATGGGACTGGAAACAAAAATCCCCATGTGGAGCTAGGTCTAGTTCATGGTGATCCTGAAAAATCACATGTGGTCCAGGATTATACCAGGATTCTGGATTATATAACCTTAACCTTCGATAATGACCACACAGGAGCTAATTTTATATTTAAAATTAGATGTGATTTTACATGAAATATATGGTATGAATTTGCCCTATTCCTCTTCTTTTTTCTTCTCACCACCTCCCCCCGCCCCCGGCAAACCTTGGTGGATTCGACTGATAGTAAGTTGACAGGTCCTTAATTGTCATACAGAAATGCAACTGATTTTTGTGTGTTGACTTTGTATCCTGCTACTTTGCTCAATTCATTTATTAGCTCTAACAGGTTTTTGTGTGTGTGTGTGTGTGTGTGTGTGTGGAATCTTTAGTGTTTCCTACATATTAGATATTATCTGATAACAGAGATAATTTTACTTCTTCCATTCCAACTTGGATGCCTTTGATTTCTTTTTCTTGCCTAACTGCTCTGGCTAGAACTTCCAGTACTATGTTGAACAGAAGTGGTGAAAGCGGGCATCCTTGTCTTGTTTCTAATCTTAGAGGAAAAGTTTTGAGTCTTTCATCATTGAGTATGGTGTTTGATGTGGGTTTTTCATGCATGGCTTTTGTTATGTAGTTTCCTTCTATTCCTAGTTTGTTGAATATGTTTATCATGGAAAATGCTGAAATCTGTCAATTGCTTTTTCTGCATCAATTTAAATAATCATGTGGTTTTCTTCCTTCATTCTATTAACGTGGTGTATTACATTAATCAGTTTCTGTATGTTAAACCATTTCTTGCATTCCAGGAAAAAATCCCACCTGGTCGTGGTGTAGAATCCTTTTAATATGCTGCTCTATTCAGTTTGCTGGTACCTGGTTGAGGATTTTTGCATCACTGTTCATAAGGGATACTGGCCTATAGTTTTCTTTTCCTGTAGTGTCTTTGTCTGGCTTTAGTATCAGGGTAATGCCAGCCTCATAGAATGAGCTAGGAAGTGTGTGCTCCTCTTCAATTTCCTGGAAAAGTTTGAGAAGGACTGGTATTAGTTCTTCTTTAAATGTTTGGTAGGATTCACCAGTGACGCCATCAGGTCCAGGGCTTTTCTTTGTCAGGAGATTTTTAAATTATTTATTCAATCTCCTTACTAGTTTTAAGTCTATTCAGATTTTCTATTTCCTGGTGATTTAGTCTTGGTAGGTTTTCTGTTTCTAGGAATTTATCCATTTCTTCTACATTATCAAATGTATTGGCATTTGATTGTTCACAGTAATCATGATCGTTTTTATTTCTGTAGAGTCAGTACTACGTGTCCCCATTTTCATTTCCAATTTCAATCTTTTTTCTTAGTCTGTCTATCTAAAGGTTTGTCAATTTTGTTGGTCTTTACAAAGAACCAACTTCTGGTTTCACTGATTTTCTCTATTGTTTTTCTATTCCCTATTTCATTTTTCTCTGCTCTAATCTTCATCATGTCTTTCCTTCTGCTGGCTTTGGATTTAGTTTCTTTTTCTAGCTCTTTAAATTGTAAAGCTAGTTGTTGATTTGTTATCTTATTTTTTTAGTATATGTGCTGCTGAAGTGAGCACAAAACCTTATTTTTTAATGTAAGCATTTCTAATTAAATTTCCCCTTAGCAGTGCTTTTGCTGCATTCTATTAATTTTGGTATGTTGTGTGTCTGTTTTCATTTGTCTAAGTATTTTCTATTTTCCCTTGTGATTTCTTCTGTCTTCCACTGCTTGTTTAACAGTGTGTTTAATATCCACAAACTTGTGAATTTTCAAGTTTTACTTCTGTTACTGATTTCTAACTTCATCCCATTGGAGTTGGGGAAAATACTTCATATGATATCTATTTTGAAAAATCTATTGAAACGTAATTTGGTTTTTTTGTTGTTTTAGGTTTTTTGTCTGTTTTTTTTGTCTGTGTTGGGTCTTTGTTGCTTTGCTTGGGCTTTTCTCTAGTTGTGGCGAGCGGGGGCTACTCTTTGTTGCGGTGCGCAGGCTTCTCATTGCGGTGGCTTCTCTTGTTGCGGCGCACGGGCTCTAGGGCACGTGGGCTCAGTAGTTGTGGCTTGCAGGCTCTAGAGCTCAGGCTCAGTGGCTGTGGTGCACGGGCTTAGTTGCTCCACGGCATGTGGGATCTTCCCCGACCAGGGCTCGAACCCGTGTCCCCTGCATTGGCAGGCGGATTCTTAACCACTGCGCCACCAGGGAAGTCCGAAACGTAATTTGTGTCCTAACATATGGTCTATCCTTGAAAATATGCCATGTTCATTGGGAAAGAATGTGTATGCTGCTGCTGTTGGGTACAATGTTCCATATGTGTCTTTGTTTTTTTAATTTTTATTTTATTTTTGGCTGCATTGGGTCTTCATTGCTGCACATGGGCTTTCTCTAGTTGCGGTGAGCGGGGGCTACTCTTTGTTGTGGTGCACGGGCTTCTCATTGCAGTGGCTTCTGTTGTTGCAGAGCACGGGCTCTAGAGCGCAGGCTCAGCAGTTGTGGCGCACGGGTTTAGTTGCTCCGCGGCATGTGGGATCTTCCCGGACCAGGGCTCGAACCTGTGCCCCCTGCGTTGGCAGGCGGATTCTTAACCACTGCGCCAACAGGGAAGCCCCCGTATGTGTCTTTTAGATCTAGTTGGTTTATTGTGTTCTTTACGTCCTCTGTTCCCTTACTCACCATCTGTCTGGTTGTTCTGTCCATTATTGTGAGTGGGGTATTGAAGTCCCCAACCATTACTGTAGAACTGTCTATTTCCCCCTTCATTTCTGTCAGTTTTTGCTTCATATATTTTGTTGATCTGTCATCAGGTGTGTGTTTATAATTATTATATCTTCTTCCTGTATTGAAACTTTTATTAATATATAATGTCCTTCTTTGTCTCTTGTAATCTTTGATTTAAAGTCTGTTTTATCTGATATTGGTATAGCCACCCTTGCTCTCCTTTGGTTACCATTTCCATGAAATATTTTTTTCCATCCTTTCAAGTTGTGGTTTTGGATTTAAAGTGAGTCTCTTGTAAACAGTGTATAGTTGGATCATGTGTTTTTATCCATTCTGCCAATCTCTATCTTTTGATTGGAGAGTTTAATCTATTTACATTTAAGTAATTACTAATAAAGACGGACTGACTTCTATCATTTTGCTATTTGTTTTCTATATGCCTTATAGATTTTTCCTCCCTCATTTCCTGCATTACTGTCTTCTTTTGTGTTTAGCCGATTTTCTGGGGTAGTGAAATGCTGAAATTCCTTTCTCGTTTTCTTTTGTGTATATTCTATAGGTACTTTTCATACTTACTACGGGAATAGCATGTAACATCCTAAAGTTATAAGACTCTAATTTGAACTTAGACCAGCTTAACTTCAATAACATTAAAATACTCTGCTCCTTTACAGCTGTTTCCACCCCTTTTTGTTGTTGATGTCACAAAATTACATCTTTATACATTGTGTGCCCCAAAACATAAATTAATAATTCTTTTAAATGAATTACTTTCTTAAATTATGTAGAAAACAAAATTTGGAGTTACAAACCAAAGTGCAATAATACTAATTTTTAGACCAATAGTTGTTTTTTCTTAAATGTATTAGTCTCTTAAATCATGTTAAAAAAAAAGTGGAGTTAGAAACCACTGTTACAATAATACTAGATTTTATAATCGCCCATGTATTTTTCTTTATTGAGATCTTTATTTCGTCATACAGCTTTGAGTTACTATATGGTATCCTTTCATTTCACCCTGGCAGACTCCCTTGAGTATTTCTTGCAGGGCAAGTCTAGTAGTAACAAACTCCCTCAGCTTTTGTTTACATGGAAATGTCTTAATTTCTCCCCTACTTTTGAAGGAAAGCTTTGCCAGGTATAGGATTCTTGGTTGACCGTTTTTTCTTTCAGCGTTTCGAATATATTGGCCTACTGCCTTCTAGCCTCCAAAGTTTCTGATGTGATACCTGCTTATAATCTTATTGAGGATCCCTTGTATGTGACAAGTCACTTCTCTCTTGCTGCTTTCAAAATTCTTCCTTTCTCTTTCAAAAGTTTGGTTCTAATTAGCCTTGGTGTGGGTCTCTTTAAGTTCATTTTACTTGAAATTTCTTGAACTTCCTGGATATTTATATTCATGTATTTCATCAAATTTGGGAAGTTTTCAGCAATGTGGGACAGTAAGGTATTAAGGGCCAATTGAGTGGTAAAGGGTGGTTTGACAAGCTTTCCAGATGTGGGACTTCAGTTGGACTCTGAAGGAAGGATAGAATTTAGGAAAGCATCAAGATGGCGATGAATTCTAGGCAGAAGTGAGGATGAAACCTGATAGGGAAGTAGTGTTTATTATGTATGATGTGTCAGTCACATCGGCCATCTCATTTAATATTCAAAATAGAGTACTAAAATATCAAAATAGAGGTAGATAATAGTACTCTTATATTAGAGAATAGAAAATTGATGTTAGGGAAGATTGAGAGACCTGCGCAAGATTACAGACATGGCTAATGACTGGATAACATGGCTAATTAGTAACTGAGTATGGAATGATAACTTAATTCATGCTCCTTCTGCTTCCACCCTACCAAGAATAATCGCATGAGCAAAATTTGGAGGTGAGAATCAGTAAGTCACTCTGGAGTCATCAAGTAAATAGGGTTGGCTAGACCAAAGTGCAAGCGTAGAAAAGCAGTAGGAGGTAAAGGTTAGATAACTCTGGGTCAGATTATAAAACACTTCAAATAGCAAGCTTAAAGTTTAGACTTCCTTTTATGGACAAAAGAGAAGTACTGGCAGCTGAGAGTAAAGAATTTTTAATTTCTTACCAAAAGATATCATATAAATATGGAATGACAGTAAAAAGTAAATTCCTTGAAATCACAAATGTCTTTTCGCACTGATTTAAAGAGCCAAGGGTCATATCTGCGTAGTCAACAAGTACAGTGATAATAGATTCTATTCACCAGCAGCCTTTCATCTTCTGTTTATCTTTTTTTTTTTTTTTCTTTTTTTTTTGCGGTATGTGGGCCTCTCACTGTTGTGGCCTCTCCCGTTGCGGAGCACAGGCTCCGTTGCGGAGCACAGGCTCCGGATGCGCAGGCTCACGGGCCCAGCCGCTCCGCGGCATGTGGGATCTTCCCGGACCGGGGCACGAACCCGTGTCCCCTGAATTGGCAGGCGGACTCTCATCCACTGCACCACCAGGGAAGCCCTGTTCATCTCTTAAGAAAACCTAAATCCATTTTTCTTTGCCTGAACACTTCATTTTTTGGTCTCCCAAAGAGCAACTTCTGTTTTCTGGATTATTCCTGTTCTGTTCTTCATTTTTGCTTTCTAAAATGAACATCTGGAATTTTCCTGGATTGTTATATTCTTGAAATAAAATTCTATTAAAAGATTTGTTGTGGTTCAAAGGAAAATTTATTATTGTTTGGTGTGCTTTCAAGTTGGTGGAACACTTACAGTTGTCATATGTAAATTTAGCATTTCAATCCCAATTTACACCCTTCAACTGACAAATATAATCTTGTTGGGACAAATAAAATTCATCAGGTATTTATGTAGAAATACTTTCTTTACTGTAGTAGTAAATTGGATGGGTATTACCATCATTTTCAAGATAAACTACTGGGAAAACTATTAGTCCACTTAGAAATGAAAATTCCTTAAAAGTTCCATCTGCCATTAAAATGCCTGAAATGCTTACTCTTGAAAGGGCCTGATAAGAAATGTCACAGAACTGCATTCGATTCCTGGAATTACCTAGTATTTCAGGGGGAAGCCTGTTTATTTTATGTTAAGGGTCTCACACAGAGCCTGGTACACAGCAAAACCCAAAAATTAATTCCCACCTTTTCCCCTATGGGGGTTAAAGACTCGTTTTAAGGTCCAAATGTGTCCTAGCACGTTATATTTTGGGGTGGTTCTTTTTCTGATTATAAAAATTGAGATACAGGGCTTCCCTGGTGGCGCAGTGGTTGAGAGTCTCCCGGCCGATGCAGGGGACTAAAAAAAAAAAAAAAAAAAAAAAAATTGAGATACAATTTACATATAATAAAATACATAGTTTGTAAGTGCATAGCTAAACGACTTTTTTCCTATTATATTCACCCATGTAGCCACCACCCAGCAAAAGATATAGAAAATTTATCTTACCTCACTTTCTTATGCCTATAACCATAGATGAGTTTTCCTAGTTTAGGATTTCATAGAAATAGAATTGTTCAATATGTACTCTTGTGTCCATCTGTTTTCCACTCAGCATAATGTAATACTCACCCATGTTATGAATACTGAGTAGTATTTTATCGTATAGATGTACCTCAATTTGTTCATCCATTCTCCTGTTTTAAGTTTGGGCCGTTATGATTAAGGCTGCTATGATCATTCTTGTACAGATCTTTCCGGGAACGTATGTTTTTTCATTTCTCTTGAATAAATATCTAGCAGTGGAATTGCTGAATCGAAAGATACATGTGTGTTAAAATTTATTGAAACTGTCAGTTTTCCAAACTGTTTTATCATTCTATACTCCCACTAGCAGCTTATGAGAGTTCTAATTGCTGTACAGCCTTGTCAAAACTTAGAATTGTCAGTCATTTTCATTTTAGCCATTCTAAGGGGTTTCTAGCAGGTTCTGACACAAAAGGTATCTATGTGCAGTGGGGCAAGCAAAAATATATTTTCCAGCTGGTACCCAAGTTCTCTAAAAGAAGGAAATGTCTTTGTTTGAGAAAGGCCTTTGATAAGCTTATGCAGGTGGCAGGGAAGCCCTGAAGCCAGAGGTTGGAAGGAAGCACTAAAGAGATGATAAATTGGCCTACATAAGAATGGAATAAGGGCCTCCCTCGTGGTGCAGTGGTTAAGAATCCTCCTGCCAATGCAGGAGATATGCGTTCGAGCCCCGGTCCGGGAAGATCCCACATGCGGTGGACCAACTAAGCCCATGCACCACAACTACCGAGCCTGCACTCTAGAGCCTGTGAGCCACAACTACTGAGCCCGTGCGCCGCAACTACGGAAGCCCACGCACCTAGAGCCCGTGCTCCGCAATAAGAGAAGCCTGCGCACCGCAAGGAAGAGTAGCCCCCGCTCACCACAACCAGAGAAAGCCCGTGTGCAGCAACAAAGACCCAATGCAGCCTAAATAAATAAATAAATAAGTTTAGAGGGGGGAAAAAAAGAATGGAACGAGAATTCGGGAGTATAATGAGAACAATTCTGACATCTTCAGGAGAGATTTAAGGAAATGTAGCCTATCTCTCTTGGACTCAGCCTGTCACCGTGGCTGCTAGTTTAGCCTCAACTTTATGTCCTGTTTCTGGTAACTGGGCTTCTGCCAATGCCTAAGACCCACTCCCGCATTCCCTGCAGTTATGGGACCTGTACATTTTGTGTGTAATTTATTTTTTAACTCAATACTATATCTTAAATCATTTTACCAAATTCTTTTAAAATATAATTTTTATTGGGTAGATGTATCACATGATATGAACATGTTATAATGTATTTAACTGTTTGGGGATGGACTATTTTTAGTTTTTGATATTATAAACAATCTGTGATGAACCACCTCTTTGTACAAAAGTATACATTTTCCCATGCCTTGCTGATGGTTTTATTAGAATAAATTTCAAGAAATGGAATACCTGGATCAAAGATGATGCAGTTTTAAGGCTTTTAATACACTATTGCCAAAAAGCAGAGAGGCTGTTCTAGTTTCCATCAGAAGTGTCTGGGGCTCATTTCGTGTTCTCACTACCAACGGGCATTATCATTAAAAAATGTGTTTTTCTTGTGAGAGTTGCATACTTCTAAATTCATGTGTCAGTTAAGAGAAACAAGACTAAGATATGGTTATGAAATGATAGTGGTAAATATGAAGAAGGAACAAATTCAACATTCACAGCATGGAAATGACATCCTTTTATGCCTGTGGCCAGTTCTTCCAAGGGCTTAACTTTTGGAATCTGGTTAAATTACATACATTCCTTGGACATAAGATAACTTTTGATTATATTTTATAAATCTATCTTGATAAACAAATCATCAAAACCATTGATGCTGATTTAAATAGCTAGGTGAAGCGATCAACAACCACTTTATCCATTCGTGCCCTGTCCTCATTTTATTGCTATTATAAGCAGATTTTTAAAAATATAATTAGACAGTAGCCTATCTCCAAGTTCACTGGAGATCCTGAAATTACTTTCAAAGACCTTTCACTTACTAAAAATTGGTCATCATCTTTCACTTAGTTTGGCTGGCTGAGGAATTTCGGCTAGCTGCCACAGGAAATATTCACATTGTGGAAAGGATCTGAAGGAAGAAAGGAAAAGAAGTTACAGTTAATCATGGGGTACATGAGTCAGCTTCAGTTTAACGATTTACTCTGAAGTGGAGAATTCAAAAAACATGGGAAGCCCTAGGGATGAGGAAGGAGAAAGCTATTAGTAGTTGGAATAATTTTCTTCAAAGAAAAAAATTCCTTTCTATATGAACTGCCATGAAAACCATCTGAATGTTGAAATTGTTTGCATTTGAGAATGATCTCTTCATTCCAGCTGCTGTTCGGGATAAAAACAAACTAGGTGTGCAACTGGAGCAGCTCGGAGGGCTTCAGATTTTGACATTCAGACAGATCACAGAAAAATGACTCAGATGCGATGTCAATATTTCTCCTGAGATTATGGAAGTTCTCCATGAGGGAATGATTTATTTTCACTTAATGCTACAAGTGAGTATGTTAGTGGTCGGGGCATCAAAATGGGATTTAGGATTCCTCTCTTACTGGGGGAGGTAATTGAGAAGATGCGACCGGTGGTTGACCCTCCAGCTGGATCTGGGCAACTGGAAGTCCCTGCCTCCCTCCCCTGCCCTTGGAATGTGTGTTCCACTTGCCTTCCCCGCTCCCAGAAGTTGCCCCAAGGATACAGCCTTGAGATAGCCATGTGGTGAGGAGACCATCTGAATTGTGTATGTGACTAAGTCCAGTTAAGTCCTCTATAAACTTAAGATTCTGGTGGGCAGCTGTGGAGATCTACTTGTCTTGTGGCTGCCCAAGACAAGCCTTGTAGGTTAAGTTCCCTTGCTTATTATTAAACTTGCCACCTACCAATCTGGAGCAGGCTGCCTCTCTTAGGTCTCTCCTTGCCCTCTGTGTCTGGGGCCAGTTTGCAAGCCAACATTTCTCTGGTTTGCCATTAGTTTGTTTTTTTGGTTTTTGGTTTTTTTGCTAGCCTTGGGCAATTAATTTTGCCATTTTTTTTTTCAGGTTCTGTAAAATGCTAAAACACAAATAACTGAGATGCCAATGAGATTTTTACAAATACCTTACTGGCAGAGGCCATGTATTATGCACCAAAATAGCTGAAACTTTATTGAAAACATCTCATGATTGACTCTCAAAATGAGAATAATTCTGCTGTTATATTTGAACAAGCTTTATCCTATACCCTGGCTAAACCAATTTAATGTCATTTAAGACTATAAAAGCTGCTGCATTTATTGAATGGCCTTCTGACATCTATTTTTAACGTATGATGAATGCTGTACTTGGCAAGCCCTCAGCCGTGTCCCCAGTGGATGATGTGCCCGAGTAATTTGAGAGTAAATATTTTGAGATACTATCACCCTGAGAACGTTTTAATTAACTAGGTGCTTATGTATAGTGCTATTTCGAGGCCCTGTGAATGTTGCTTTATTTTATTTTTTTTAATTTATTTTTGGTTGTGTTGGGTCTTCGCTGTTGTACGTGGGCTTCCTCTAGTTGCAGAGAGCGGGGGCTACTCTTCCTTGCAGTGCGTGGGCTTCTCATTGCGGTGGCTTCTCTTTGTTGCGGAGCACGGGCTCTACAGCGCAGGCTCAGTAGTTGTGGTGCCCGGGCTTAGTTGCTCTGCGGCATGTGGGATCTTCCCAGACCAGGGATCGAACCCATATCCCCTGCATTGGCAGGCAGATTCTTAACCACTGCACCACAAGGGGAGTCCTGATTGTTGCTTTGGACTTCATAATTAGGACCCAATTATAATGCTATAGTGGGGGCAGAACCAAAATTGGCCTTGCAGGGGAATTAGGCCATAGCATGCTTTCTCCAAGTGTTTATTGTGTTCAAAGGGACAAGGTTCGACTCAAAGTAGAATCCCATTGTTCTGCAGAAATAGCATTAAATTATAGGCTAGGCATTGTACTGGTTGCTTCCCATTTAATCTCATTTAATATGCACAATTAAGTGTTATGCCCATTTGATCCATGGGGAAATTGATGCCACAGAAAAGGAAAGTAATTGATTCAAGGTCTCGTAAGTGCTGGAGCAGGGATGTGATACACACTGATGCACACACAGTCCTCTGCAGCACAGTGAACTAGCTGTCCTGTTTTTAAAACTGGAAGTGTTACTCTTCCTCTGCTGATGTACACTCATCCTTGCCAATGACATGAGCCAACTGCCAAGAATGAGCAAAAACCTAACCAGAGTGTGATTAGTCGATGGGTTATTTCCTATTAGGCCCTGTGATAGAGAAAATAGTGACTCCCCCAAAGATGTCCATGTTCTAATTCCCAGAATCTGTAAATACACTATGTTACATGGCAAAAGAGACTTAAGACTGAGATGGAATTAAGGTAGCTTAATCAGCAGACCTTAAAATGAGATTATTTTAGATTATCCAGGTGGGCTCAATGTAATCACAAGGATCCTTAAATGTGGAAGAGAGAAGTTTTAGAGTGACGTGACGTGAGAAAGACTGACGGCCATTGCTGGCTTTGAAGATGGAGGAAGGGGCCATGAACCAAGGAACGCCAGCAGCCTAAAGAAACTGGAAAAGGCAAGGAAAAGGACACTCCTTCAGAGACTCCAGAAGGAACACAGCCCTCCTACTACCTCGATGTTAGCCCAGAGAGACCCATTTCAGACTTCTGACCTCCAGAACCGTAATATAATAAATCTGTATTGTTTTAAGTCATTATGTTTGTGGTAATTTGTTACAGTGGTGATAGGAAACTAATACAGGCCCATTATTGATAAAGTTTATCAGGGGTCAGTGAATAATGGCCTGCAGGTCAAATCTGGCCCGCCACCTGTTTTTGTAAATCAAGTTTTATTGGAACCCAGCCATACCCATTAGTTCACGTATTGTCCAAGGCTACTATACTGGCAGAGCTGAGTGGCTGCAGCTGAGACCATTGGGCCTTCAGAGCCCAAACTATTGATAGAAAGAGACCCCTGATCTACAGTATAGTTATAAATAAAACACTATAACTGTGGATGCAAATTAGGTGTAAAAAAATGTACAAAATTTCTTTGAGAAAAATAACAAACCCTCCTATACCTTTTTTTGGTTAGTAGTCTAAAATTTCTCTTGAACAGAAAATGTAGCAAAATTCCAGTTAATACAAGGCCCTCATCAATTTCATGCAAGTGAGCTGAAATCCCAATGTGTGTCACACTATAGAAAGGTCAAATTGCATGAATGTGAAGTGAAGGAATAAAAAATTTTATGAGGGAGGACATTTATGTTGTTGAGGTAGGCAAGAATTTAACTTTAATTCTTGTCCTTCCTGTCAAAGAAAAAAAAAAAACAAACAGAATAATTTCCAGCCTAAAAAAAGGTTGTTTTTCTTCTTTTCTTAAATCCCTTCTTCCTGCTCTCAGCTGGGAAACTCCTCTTGGATTGGCAGCATGTGCAGTCCAAGAGGCCGCCAGGCCAGTGCTCTCTGCACTGCCTGGCGTCAGCCTGCTACTTCCAACTAGCCTCAGAGGGGCTACTTCCTATTTGGGTCAACTCCCTTCTAAATGGGCGACAGAGGTAGACACTGCTAGAACACTGTCATCCACTTGAACTTGATTATAAAGTAGCATTACCATTCATGTTTGGCAACTGTTCTTTTGTTGTAATGTTAGAATATTCTTTTGGCAAGTGTTTCATTTCTACTAAATGCCCCCTTTTTAGCATCTTTAGAACTTTTGCTCTGAATGTTTGTGAAAATCCATTTTTTCTAAATTTTTTATCTTTTTGTCATGGAAAACATCAACCATTTATAAAAGTAGACAGAACATTATAATGAACCCCTTCACTTGTTGCACTCACTTCAAGAATTAATGGTTCCTGGCCGGTCTTGTTTCATCCTTTACACCCACCTACTTCCTCTTCGTCTAAATTCTTGAAGCAAATCCAAAATATAATATTGTTATATTTTATAATATAATATTTGTTTCATTGATGAATATTTACTCATAAATATTCCAGTATATATCTCAGAAAGACAAGGACTCTTTCAAAAATATAATCATGATACCATTATCACTTCTTAAAAATGTTTAACACTAATTCCTTATCAAATGTCCAGTCAATATTCAAGGAATTCTTTTTTTTAAATTATCCTAACTTGACCATTTTGAGCAGTCTGTGATTTTCATTCCCTCCCTGAGGCAGGCTGTGACAGAAGTGGTAAGTGCAGAATTAACATGTATTCACACACACCATCATAAACACCACCCCCCACACACAAACAAACCCTCCTGTACCCCAAAGCAGCTAACCTTCCTCATTTCTGGAATTAGGATCCCAAAGGGGGCAAAGAGGATGAGGGGGGAACAGGGCCATTGTACCTTCCTTTAACTCTGACCAACTGTAGGCAGATCAAATATTGAGGATTCCTTTTGCTTCCTTAACTTTCTTCATTTCATACCCAGGTAGTTCTTTTTATTTATTTATTTATTTTGGCCGCCCTGTGAGGCTTACGGGGTCTTAGTTCCTTGACCAGGGATTGAACCCGTGCCCTCGGCAGTGACAGCACGAAGTCCCAACCACTGGACCACCAGGGAATTCCACATACCCAGGCAGTTCTATGGCATCTGTAGAAGTCCTCCCTACTCACATGCTAGCTTCTCTCATAAAACTCAAAACATACTTCCAACATTTTGAAATCCTTTATTGTCCATCCCTGGAGGTAAATGACGCACTGTCACTTGCTCAATCAGCCGTGTGAACAAAGGTGTATAGGGTGAGACTTTGTCTATCACTCATGTTTCTGAGGGGACTCAAAGACTCTTGCATTCAGCATTTAAGAAATGTGTGTGGTGACTGAGGTAAACAATGGATTTCCTCACAAATGGAAACAGTAATAATCCAAATTTCCTTTTTTTATTTTCAATCTCTCTTGCTGAAGAAAGTCTGTTCTTTCCATTCAGGCCAGCCTAGTGGATGCCTAGATCTGTCCTGCTTTCATGAGCCAGGGATGGAGTTGGTAAGGGGAGGAGGCAGGAAAGGTGTATATGTGTGTCTGTGTGTTTAGCATTGCCCAAAGCATTGCTTTAAGCCTGTCATGGCTCATGGTTTTTTAAAAGAAACAAACAACAAAAAAAACCAGCTTCATTGAGATATAATTCCCACACCACACAATTCACCCATTTAAAGTGTACAGTTCAATGTTTTTTAGTATATTCATTAAAAAAAAAAAAAAAAAAAGAAACTACACACCCATTAGTGGTCACTCCCCATCTCCCTTCACCTCCCATCCCGTGGTCTAGGCAACCACTAATCTTTCTGTCTCTATAGATTTGCCCATTCTGAACATTTCATGATTGGTACTTTATTTCTTAAGGTTCAACTTTTAGGTGCTCTTTGGAAATTGGGGACACAGACTTTCCTTTCATGGCTAACATACAGCCTTTACCACGCAATATCTAAACTGAAGCATGAAAAGGAAACTCAGAAAGGGTAATGCTAATTGTATTTCCAGAAATACAATATGTTCAATAGAAGCTGTTAGGTTTTTTTTCCTTCAAAATTGTCCTAACAAATTTCTAACTAAACAAGGAACCAGTGTATTCTTTCTTGTAGATCTGGGTCTGCATGGCAGATTCTCCCTTCAGCTCCCCCAAATTGAGTAGTGCTTTTCAGGACTTTCATGGAATTCAAACACAAAGACAAATGAAACAATATTCTCATGCAACCATATCTTTTTTAACATTTGAAAGAATGGATTAAAAAGAATAATCAAATTATTAAAGCATAACATAAAAACAGGCCAAAAGATAATCAAATCATTTGGAAGTGGATGGAAGCAAACATTAACCACAGATAATGGGTCTGCTGACTTGTGTGGGTTGTTGTTGTTGTTTTTTAACATCTTCATTGGAGTATAATTGCTTTACAACGGTGTGTTAGTTTCTGCTTTACAACAAAGTGAAACCGTTATACATATACATATATCCCCATATCTCTTCCCTCTTGTGTGCGTTTTTAATTTCTCCTTTCTTTAAAAAACCCTGTCTTGAATCTTTGTATTCATTCACTGCTGTTTTCCTCTCTAATATTTTTGTGCAGTGCCCCAGAATATTCAACAAGGGAGGCATACAAATTAAATTGTCAGTATCCTTAAAGAGTTCTGAAGCATTTACCATTTTCCAAAAGACCAGAAAAGAAGGCTTCGGGACCATAGATAAATAACTCAATCATTTCCAAAAACAGGGCTTCCCTGGTGGCGCAGTTGTTGAGAGTCCGCCTGCCGATGCAAGGGACACGGGTTCATGCCCTGGTCTGGGAGGATCCCACATGCCGCAGAGCGGCTGGGCCCGTGAGCCATGGCCACTGAGCCTGCGCGTCCGGAGCCTGTGCTCCACATCGGGAGAGGCCACAACAGTGAGAGGCCCGTACCGCAAAAAACAAACAAACAAAAAAAGAAAAGTAATTTCCAAAAACAACTTTGCCGTTGATCTTCTTAGTAAGATGGATTCCACACCAGAGCTCATCAACATATTGTGACTTAGCAACATATTCTCTGAAAAGGAGGCGGGGATGATGCCTCAAACTTGGCTCTATTTATAAAAATCACTTGGAGGGTTTGGAGTTTCAATCTTTGCATTTTGAAATGTGAAGAGCAAAACAAAAACCACACCCCCAAACACCTATTATTTGTTTTAAATGACTTTAGCCAGCTTAACACTAGAGCTTAATTCTTTGGGTTTGAGTTGACAGCTAAAACAACACCCATTGAGAATGTTAGTACAAACATAGATAAAGGCTGTTAAAAAGACAAATGTTGCAGTCCCATGTTTTGTTGCATTACTCAGTTTAAATTGAAAATGGTGTTGGGATTTTTTTTTTCTCCTGAAGGAAGGAAACTTTTTTCTGTTCCTGGGCTTCATGGTTATTTCCTCTCTTCCACTGTTGGAGCCCGACAGAGCCAACCCTTACATCAGAGGCATCTGTTTGCACAAGGAAACTTTTGGTAAAATACAACTGGCCCTAAAAGGTTATTGCAAGGAGCTTTGGGTTACTCAGTAAGTTTTAAAAAGCTATATTTTGAACATGTGAAGGACAAGTGTTGCGGGAATATGCTCTGTCTCTGAATGGGAGTGAGTTGAGGAAGGGTCCTGTCTGCTCGGGGAAGGGGGCGGTATGAGGGATAGGATCTTGAGTTCACAGACCATCAGAGACTTTCTCTGGCCACTCTTCAGGCTCTTTGGATCCTTTCAATTTTGGTTAACTAGCAGCACGAACATCACCCATGGTTAGGGGCAGGCAGCTGTATTGTTAATACAAAATTACTGAGTTCGGAAACGTGCAACAAAGATTTCAACCAACAGTCCTTAATTGATGCAAAAATTTCTTCTGACTCCTGCCATCCCGAATCACTGTAGGACTTAGTTCTAGGACTCCCTATTGAACCAAGGAGAATACTCCTCTTCCTTTAGCCCTGGTCATCTTTCAATACACAGGGGGACCGTCTGTGGGGCTGCTTCTGTATGATACTAGTGGGTGAAGAATTTGCAACTGCTTCACTAGTGAGATGCAGTAAGAGAAATCTGAGATCCCATTTCCCTGAGTGAAGTATTCTACTGAGCTCTCATGTGATAAAGTAAAAAAATTCAATGCCAGGTTGTCCTAGGGGAGATATGTTTTCTCCTATAAAGTCCAGGAGGAAAGCCTTTACAGCCGCAACTCCTTCACTTATTCAACAAATATTTATTGAGCTCTTTTCACGTGCCAGGAGCTATTCTGGGTTTCCAGAATACAGAAATGAATAAGACCAACAAAAATCTCCACCTTCATTGAGCTCCTATTCTAATGAGGAGAAAGGCTACAGATAAGAAACGTTGATGGTTGTCCACCAAAAATCCATTTTCCACCTATCCCTTGGAAAATGGGATGCTAAGCTATATTTCCCAGTTTCCCTTAGAGTTAGGTGTGGTCATGCGACTAAGTTCTCGCTGATGAAATGTGAGTGGCAGTGACTTACGCTACTTCCTAAATTGGGCTTTGAGACTTTGGCTGTGCCTCCTTCGCGTTCCCTTCCCCTTTTCAGCCAGCAGGGACCTGAACCTGGTAGTAACCCAGCTTCAATCATGCATACGAGAAAAGTGCTGTAGGAGGTGGCAGAGCAACCCAGTGGGAGGATCCCAGATCTCTGAATGACTGGAGCAGAGATACTCTACTGGTGTAGACTGTTCATTTCTATATTCTTCAAGCCATGGTACTCTGGGGTTTCTTGCTTATAGTCATTTGACAATACCCTAACTAATATAATAAACAAATAAATATGTAAGACATGATAATGTCATACGGGATAACTGCAATGGAGAAAAATAAAAGCATAATGAGAATAGAGAAGAACGGAGTTGCCATTTATTGAATTGGGGAAGATTCTGTGAAGATCAGGTTTGGGGGAAGAGCAAGGCTTAATTTGGGGGTATATTAAGTTTGAGGATGCCTCATAGACATCCAAATAGAGATGCCAGGTAGGAACAGATGGATATGTAAATCTAGAATGAAGGGGGAAATGCATCTGCACACAGATAATATAAAGCTATAAATTGGATGAGATCACCGGGGAAGGGAGGGAGGGTAAACAGAGAAGTGCTGTAAGAAGAGAGACCTGGAGCCTTCCAACATTTACAGTTTGGGCAGTTGAAAAGGAATCAGCAGGGGTAACCAAGAAAAAGCCCTCGGTGAAGTAGGAGGAAAGCCAAGAGAGTCTGGCATCCTGGAAGCTTCGTGAACAAAGTATTTCAAGATTATTCACCGAAAGGCACTGAGGGACAGAAAGGGAGCACAACTCTGAGAACCAAAAAGCCCAGGGTGCTATTGCCATCATTTATCAATTATGAGACCTTAAGTACGTCTCTTAATAAAATTGAGGCCCAGGGGCTTCCCTGGTGGCGCAGTGGTTAAGAGTCCGCCTGCCAATGCAGGGGACAGGCGTTCGAGCCCTGGTCCGGGAAGATCCCACATGCCGTGGAGCAACTAAGCCCGTGCGCCACAACTACTGAGCCTGTGAGCCACAACTACTGAGCCCGTGCGCCACAATTACTGAAGCCCATGTGCCTGGAGCCCGTGCTCTGCAGTAAGAGAAGCCACTGCAATGAGAAGCCTGCGCACTGCAAGGAAGAGTAGTCCCCACTTGCCGCAACCACAGAAAGCCCGCATGAAGCAACAAAGACCCAACGCAGCCAAAATAAATTAATTAATTAAAAAGAAATTGAGGGGCTTCCCCGGTGGCGCAGTGGTTGAGAGTCCGCCTGCAGATGCAGGGGACACGGGTTCGTGCCCCGGTCCGGGGGGGTCCCGCGTGCCGCGGAGCGGCTGGGCCCATGAGCCATGGCCGCTGAGCCTGCGCGTCCGGAGCCTGTGCTCCGCAATGGGAGAGGCCACAGCAGTGAGAGGCCTGCGTACACAAAACAAAAAAAAAAAAAAAGAAATTGAGGCCCAGAGAGTTTATCGGTGTAAGGGGACAGCTAAACTCAATGACCCACAAGCTTCCTCTAAGGGACTTCCCTGGAGGTCCAGTGGTTAGGACTCTGCACTTTCACTGCTGAGGGCCCAGGGCCACCGGAAAAAAAAAAAAAAAAAAGCTTCCTCTAAGCTATAAAATTTGGGAGGAAAATAAGCAAAAGTGAAAACTTCAGTATGACTTAGTTTTTTATTCCTTAGTTAGACTATAAGTGTTTTCAGGGTAGAGAATCAAGTCCTATATATCTGCATCCCCACATCCCGCACAGGCTAGAGGGTCTCACAGCAGATATACAGTAGATACAAGTATCTGATAACTCCACGTGAAACTCTTCAGCCTCATCTTGTCTGAATAGTGAGGATTATAAATGCAACCGACAGAAGAAATAGAGCCAGGTTCCCACGAGAACAGAGTCCAGGAGGACACAGATACGGAAGCTCCATGCACAGTGCACAAACACCATCCATGTCTTGCCACCTCCTCTTGAGGCAAATCTTTCAGTTAAACCTTGAAACCACTCAAAGATGTGTCTCAACTTTTTCTCCTTTTCTTTCTCAGGTACATTTCCATCCCTGGAGATGCTCAAGAGGAAAGCAAAGCAGGCAACCGGAAGGGAAAGGATCATGAAGCAAAAGTACAAATAGAGCCATGAACTTCCAAGTGACTTATTGGGGAAAAGTTGTCTCTATCAGTTCTTTAATGGGGAATGTGCAAACATCCTGTTCAGAAGTTATTCCTGATTGGCTTTGGCTATCATATTCCACAGATACTTAAACTGATCGAACCAAGGTTTTGAAGTGGCATGTTCTTTTGGAGTCTCTTTTGGTTTGTATCATGCCACAAGACAGCTTTTAGGAACACTGTAGAATAGTGTATCTCCATTTTTTCTCCCAGCGATTCTATGGTATAAATAGGGCGATTTTATAATGTGAAATGCCAATAAAATTTGTGAACCTGAGGCCTTAATTTTTTAAAGATTATCACTAAATATTACATTGGTTTAACCTCTAAATCCTCAGCATAATTTTTGCTCAGCTGTTTCCTTCTCAAATATAGTAAATGAGATTTCAGGAATGCAGGCTATGAAATAATGTTAATAACAGTGTTTTCACAATAAACACCAACCTAAATGATTTCCCAATAGCTTGTTGTTGAAAAATAATCACAACAGAGTAGTTTCCCTAAAAAAAGCTGCAGAATTTTTGTTTGTTGAAATTTTGTTGTTGAAATTAAAAGTCTACCAATAGACCATTAAGTAATCATATTTAGTGGCCTCTTGTATTTTAACAGATGTTTAAACTCAGGATAAACACAGAATGACTTGTGCAATTGCCTGTTTTGGACAACCTCAGAAAACTTGAGTAGTCTTTTCAGGAATAATAATGTTATGAGAATATCTTGTTTTCTCTTAACAACTCAGAATTATTTCATTTTGTGCTATTAACATATTTGCAATCTGGATGGACACTGCAATTACTCCTGAGTAACTACATACATGAGGAAATCTGAGATGCCTTATTGATCTAAACCCAGTAATTGATTTAGAACTTCTTTTTCTCTTGGTGTCTTGTTCTCTTTCCATTTCTTGCCCCTTTTACTCTTCATTTACCTGGAGATGTGAACTCAAGAGGTGTTCACCAGCAGCCTTTCATCTTCTGTTTATCTTTTTTTTTTTTTCTTTTTTTTTTGCGGTATGTGGGCCTCTCACTGTTGTGGCCTCTCCCGTTGCGGAGCACAGTCTACAAACAACAAATGCTGGAGAGGGTGTGGAGAAAAGGGAACCCTCTTGCACTGTTGGTGGGAATGTAAATTGGTACAGCCACTATGGAGAACAGTATGGAGATTCCTCAAAAAACTAAAAATAGAGTTGTCATATGATCCAGCAATCCCACTCCTGGGCATATATCTGGACAGAACTACAACAAAAAGATACATGCACCCCAATGTTCATAGCAGCACTATTCACAATAGCCAAGACACGGAAACAACCTAAATGTCCATCGACAAATGAATGGATAAAGAAGATGTGGTACACATATACAATGGAATACTACTCAGCCATAAAAAAAGAATGAAATAATGTCATTTGCAGCAAAATGGATGGTCCTGGAGATTATCATATTAAGTGAAGTAAGTCAGAATGAGACAAATACCATATGATATCACTTACATGTGGAACATAAAATATGACACAAATGAACTTATCCACGAAACAGAAATAGACTCACAGACATAGAGAACAGACTCACAGACATAGAGAACAGACTTCTGGGGCGGGCAGTGGGATAGGGATGGATTGGGAGCTTGGGATTAGCAGATGCAAACTATTATATATAGAATGGATAAACAATAAGGTCCTACTGTATAGCACAGGGAACTATAGTCAATATCCTGTGATAAACCATAATGGAAAAGAATATTAAAAAGAATGTATATATATGTATAACTGAATCACTTTGCTGTACAGCAGAAATTAACAGAACATTCTAAATCAACTATACTTCAAAAAAAAAAGAAACATAGAAAACAAAACAGGGCTTCCCTGGTGACCCAGTGGTTAAGAATCCACCTGCCAGGGCTTCCCTGGTGGCACAGTGGTTGAGAGTCCGCCTGCCAACACAGGGGACATGAGTTCATGCCCCAGTCCGGGAAGATCCCGCGTGCTTGTGATGAGAAGCCCACACACCGCAATAAAGAGTAGCCCCTGCTCGCTGCAACCAGAGAAAGCTGCACACAGCAACAAAGATCCAACACAGCCAAAAATAAATAATAAATTAAAAATTTTTTTAAAAACTAACTTTCCCTTAAAAAAATAAACAGATGGGGAAAAAAAAACTGTTTTCACTGCCTTTTGAAGCTAAAAAGTGCAACCACTATGTGATAAGTTGTTTCCTCCCGATATTAGAAATAAAGCAGTTTAAAGAGCAAGGGAACTTTTCTAATAGGTCTCAAAGACTTGCATAGTAGAAACACTTTTGTCTTTTCCTTGCATCCTCTTCTTGGTGCTATGAAACAAGCTCTTTGCTATTGCTTTGTAAGACAGCATGTCAGTTTGCTTTTTACCTGCCAATACCAGAAAATCTAACTAGGAACAGCTTAAACCAGCACTTCTCAAATTTTAATGTGGCTAGGAATCACCAGGGGCTCTTTTTAAAATGCAGCTTCTGATTCATTAGGTCTGGAGCATTTCTAACAAGCTCCCAAGCATGCTGATGCTACTGGTAATCATACTGCATCTTGAGTAGCAGGGGCTTAAACAGAAAAAAACCTTTACTACCTCATGCAACAAGTCCATAAGAAGGACGTTCTAGGGTTAGTTCATTCAGAAATTTAATGATGTCATCAAGAACCCAGGTTTTTTCTTTCCCCTCTGCCATCCTCAGCATGTTGGCATTGGTCCACGTTTGCCCCCTAATGGTTGCAAGAAGGCTGCAGCAGGACCTACTATCACCTATTCACCCAGCCAAAGACAGAGGCAGAAAGACCAGTTTCTCCTTATGTATCTCTTTGAGTTTCCCAGAAGACTTTGCACTCTACCCCCAGAAGACTTTCCCTTATGTCCAACTGACCAGAATTGTGTGTCACAAATTTGTTCCCAAACCAGTCACCAGTGATTGGCTTTGACTACTCAAGATTCATCCTCTGAGGCTAGGAAGTGTCCTGACCTTCCTTGAAACACATAGCTTGAACAAAATCAGAGTTCTATTTGTTATAGAGAAAGGAGGTAACAGGGCTGTTGGGTAGGCAGCCAAGAGTGTCTGCCACAAGCAATGTCCAAGGCTGGACTTCTAATTTACATGGACACTGCTTGGTTTTCTTTAAGAAAGAATTCAGGGGCTTCCCTGGTGGCGCAGTGGTTAAGAGTCCGCCTGCCGATGCAGGGGACACGGGTTCGTGCCCCGGTCCGGGAGGATCCCGCGTGCCGCGGAGCGGCTGGGCCCGTGAACCATGGCCACTGAGCCTGCGCGTCCGGAGCCTGTGCTCCACAGCGGGAGAGGCCAAAGCAGTGAGAGGCCCACGTACTGCAAAAAAATAAATAAAAATTAAAAAAAAGAATTCAAAGCTCACTCTAACAAATACCACTGCAATGAAAAAATCTCTATGACCACATGTCTAATCTTCAGCCAATGGATAACACATTCTAAACAATATTAAATGCAACAAGTACGGCCAACTCTAGTGAAACTAATGAAGTTGATTGCTTATTTTTAGCATATGTGTCCTCTGTTTCGATGGCTTCCTATCTTAGTGTGGGCTGCTATAACATAGTACCATAGAAACTGGGTGGCTTATAACAGAAATGTATTTCTCACAGTTCTGGAGGCTAGGAGGTCTGAGATTAGGGTGCCAGCGTTGTCGGGTTCTGGTGAGAACCCTCTTCTTGCTTTACAGATGGCTGCCTTCTTGCTGTGTCCTCACACAGCAGAGAGCAGAGAAAAGAAGCAAGTTCTCTCATGTCTCTTATAAGGGCACTAAGCCCATTTGTGAAGGCTCAACTCTCATGACTTAATCACTTCCCAAAGGCCCTACCTCCTAAAACCATCCCATTGGGGGTTAGAATTTCAACGTATGAATTTTGGGGGGACACAAACATTCAATCTATAGCTTTCCCCATCAACCCATTCTCAGGTCCAGGAATCCAGCACCTACACACGGCCTTTCTGTTTTTTTCAGGGGCCTCTTTTCAGCCATCTACATTTCTCTGGGCCAAGTTTCAACCTCTGGACAATGTGGCAGAGGAGAGCTCACCCCTTAGGGCACTAACTAATGGCTTCTAGTGGATTCACTTTCTACCTTTCCAAGGCAATGTCCACACTGTAACACAGGACTTTCACAGCACAATCCCTAGTCTTGAGGACTGGCCTGGTTCACGAGGGAGGGTAGCCTAGTAGAACCCAGAGATGAACATAGTAGAACTTTACCATTTCAAAAGGAGACTATTTATAAAAATCAAAGATTATTGATCTCTAGATCTCATAATCTTACCTTTCAAAGGAGCAAATGAGAAAAAATAAGTCTCGCAAATAGCTACTAAGAGACTGAAATAAGAGAGTAGAAAGAAAAGAATGTACCATTTATGTGTTCTTGCCACGGGGAGTAGGAGCAGCTCTCTTTTCTCCATTCTGCAACTCCTTCCTCCTGTGACTTTCACTGATGCATGCACCCATTCTATTCATTCAAACACATACTGAATTTCTACTACATGACCAAAATACATCATTCTTCATTTTATCCTAAAAGCCCTGCTGCTAAATGAAAAGTTATTAAATAAAAAAAGTTACCATTAATTTCAATGGAAAAAATCATGATATACCTAACCCAACCCGAGATACTGAAACAACTTTTTGCAGATAGAAAAATAGATCAATTGGACAGTGAAAACATGTTTCTATGTGTAATAAACAGCAATTTTAAAGCAAATAACTTTGAAGTCATAATATAAGAAAGGAAGAGAGAAGAGTTGTTGGTGAGTGATACTGGTGGAAGGCGTGTGAGGGAGTCCTTCTTTGGAAGGTGTGGAGAGTTGTGACTGACTTGCAGACAGACATGCCATATTGGAGTTAGATGTACATATTGTTAATTTTCACGTACTTAAGACTTGAACACAGAAGACACTTCTGACATGGATGGCTCTGGCATAACCACAGAAGAAGGAGAATCTCTAGGTTGAAGAAGGACGAGGTAGAGGTTCATTTGTCTTCTCATATTTCAACAATGGCAGTCCAAAATCAGATTGATTCTCCATCCACTGTATAAGATGTTTCAAGTTTCTCAAATACCTCTTAAAAACTTAACAGGACGTGATGTAATTTCTTAGAACATACAACTGATTTTTTTTTTTTGGAGTATAGTCGATTTACAATGTTGTGTTAGTTTCAGGTGTACAGCAAAGTGAATCAGTTATACATATACATATATCCACTCTGATTTTTTTTTTAGATTCTTTTCCCACATAGGTCATTACAGAGTATTGAGTTCCCTTTGCTATACAGCAGGTTCTTATCAGTTATCTATTTTATATATAGTACTGTGTGTATATGTCAGTCCCAATCTCCCAATTTATCCCTCCCCCACCAATCCCGTGGTAACATACAACTGATTTTTATCTTTTCATGATTCGTGAAAATCATACACAGTAGAAATGAGTTCTGCCTCTTCATCCAACATTCACTAGTTGCAGTTGGTTACCAAGTTAGCTTGCCAGATTATAGTCTCTGCATTGTGTCTTTCATTGTTTCCCACTTTGCAAACCCTCGGGCACTAGATTAGTCCAGGTCTCCTTCTTGGCTCATGTGAACTCCTCATCCTCCCTTCTAAAAGGCCTCCCTGCTTAGAGGTGGTACACCTAGTGATTAGGGGCAAGGGCTGGGGGAGGGGCTAAATAGGTGAAGGAGGTCAAAATGTACAAACGTCCAGTTATGAAATAATTAAGTCGTGGGGATGTAGTGTACAGCATGGTGGGTACAGTTAATAATACTGTATTGCATATTTGAAAGTTACTAAGTAAGTAAATCTTTAAAGTCTTCATCAGAAGAAAATAAATTTGTAACTATGGTGATAAATGTTAACTAGACTTATTGTGGTGATCATATTGTAATATACATAAATATCAAATCATTATGTTGTACACCTGAAACTAATCAGTTGACCCTTGAACCATGCAGGGCTTAGGGGCCCCGACACCCCCATGCAGTTGAAAATCACCTATAACTTTACAGTCAGCCCTCTGTATCCAAGGTTCTGCATCCTCGGATTCAACCAACTGCAGATTGTGTAGTACTGTAGCGTATATTTATTGAAAAAGAATCTGCATATAAGTGGACCCATGCAGTTCAAACTCATGCTATTCAAGAGTCAACTGTAATGGGGACCTCCCTGGTGGTGCAGTGGTTAAGAACCCGCCTGCCAATGCGGGGGACACGAGTTCGAACCCTGGTCCGGGAAGATCTCACATGCCGCGGAGCAACTGAGCCCGTGCGCCACAACTACGGAGCCTGTGCTCTAGAGCCCGCAAACCACAACTACTGAACCCTCGTGTCACAACTACTGAAGCCCACGCACCTAGAGCCCGTGCTCCGCAACAAGAGAAGCCACCACAATAAGAAGCCCGTGAACTGCAATGAAGAGCAGCCCCTGCTCGCCGTAACTAAAGTCCGCGTGCAGCAACGAAGACCCAACGCGGCCGAAAGTAAATAAATAAAATAAATAAACTTTTTTTAAAAAGAGTCAACTGTAATGTTATATGTCAATTATACCTCAACAAAAAATAAGGAGTAAGGGCTGTGGAGCCAGATTGCCTGTGTTCATATTCTTCGTCTACAGCTTCCTAGCTGGTGTGATCTCAAAAAATTAACCTTTCTGTGCTTCAATTTTCCTCACCTATATAATGGGATGATAGTACCTACTTTGCAGGGTTGCTGTAAGACTTGAGTTTAAATATAAAGTCCTCAGAACAGTGCATGGCACACAGTAAGCTCTCGATAAGTGTGTTATTTTCGCTTCCCTTTCCCCTATTAGCTATCCTTATGCTGCTCAGAATTATCTTCCTAAATCATCTTAATAACTGCTACCATGTATTGAGTATTTACTATGTGCCAGGTACCGTACTAGGTACTTTATACACAAGACCCATTTAGTCATTACTCATTATCCCGAGATTAGAGATGAAACTCAACCTCAGAGGACCCTGGGATTGGGACATGCAGTTCTTCAAAGTGACAGCATGCCCCTACTTGACAAAAGAAGCCAAGAAAGAGGCTTTTCTCCATGCTTGGCCAGAATTCTAAAGGAGAACAGTCAGGGCACAGATGGGGCTGGGCCAGGAGCAGCAACATGTATCAACGAGACAAAAGCGTGAGGGAGCGGTAAGATTCCGGACCAGGAGACAGCAGAGCCGACTCTCCCACCTGGAAACTCGCCCTCTGGAGCTCAGCTCAGTTCCCGCTGCGTGGGCGGGCGTGCTGGCTTCGAGTGCTGGGCGGGGACAGGGCCGAGCCCCCTTAAACAAGGCCCCAGCCCCTCTTTCCGCCTCTCCTCTTGCTGCTTTCCTGCCTCTGCCACGCACTGCAGCCGGAAGGAATTACTGCCTGACACTGTCTCCTCCAGGGACTTTTTTTTTTTTTTTTTTTTGCGGTACGCGGGCCTCTCACTGTTGTGGCCTCTCCCATTGCGGAGCACAGGCTCCGGACGCGCAGGCTCAGTGGCCATGGCTCACGGGCCCAGCCGCTCCGCGGCATGTGGGATCTTCCCGGACCGGGGCACGAACCCGCGTCCCCTGCATCGGCAGGCGGACTCTCAACCACTGCGCCACCAGGGAAGCGCCACCAGGGAAGCCCCTCCAGGGAGCTTTTACTGATGAAAAAAGAACTCTTTCCTCCTTTGCTCCCACGTCCACATTGATCTGTGCTTCTCTCACGGCGCTTTCCTTGCTCTACTTTTTGGTGGCGCTCTTTGTGTCTTTGCCTCACCCCTTTCTTACAAACCAGTGACCTCCTGGAGGCATGGCCTGGTTCACCTCTGTATCCCCTGCCATGCCCACCCAGCGCCTGCCGGAACCCCCAGTATGAATGCATGGCGTTATCCCCTTCCCCATGCTCGTCTTTCGGGGTCTCTGCTCTGTGGTAGAGGCTGTATATTATGGGGGTTAAAAATGCAGGCTCCAGAGTTCTGTTTGAATCTCAGTTCTTCCACCTCTCGGCTGTGGCTTTGGACAACTCACTGACCCTCTGCACCTCCACACTCTCATCTGTGAAATGGGATTGTGTGTGCGAGTAAATGAGTTTGCAAACGTAAAGGATTTACAACAGTGACTAGTTCTCCCTAGTGACAGTTACATGGAATCTTACTTTTTGAAATCTAGTTCAATTTCAGTTCACCTAACAAAAGAAAAGCACAAGCAGGGAGTTTACGTGTGCTCGGCGCTTGCTACACATCCTGCTGGGTTAATTTGGGGGTTCATGTTGGCAGCAAGCCTAACCGGTAGACTGACTTTTCAAACACCTCACTGAAGGTCACCAAATGTAAAAAACCACTGATAACGCCGCTAACAAACTCATTTAGACTTTCTACATCCCATAATATTGCAAATAGAAGTGCATAAGCCCCATTTTCATTTATCAGTGGTTTGTGGTGAAGGGTGATGTGGACTCAACCAGCAGAAGCACTTGGAGGCTCTGATAATTCTGCCTTTCCCTCCCTTTTCACTTTCTGGATGTGGATTTGGGTTTCTTTTCTCAAGTGACCTGGGTGGTGAACAGACTGTCCCAAGAGCATGAGGCAATTCTGTTCATGGTGTTCCCTGCTGCTCTTTTTCTAGGAAATCCACCTGTGTTCTAAGATGATTACATCCACCTCTGCCCTCAAGCAAGTCATTAAAAAGCTGAGCTAAGGCCAAAGCTTCTCCAAAACAGTTTTGTAGAGATTCAGATGCATAAAATACTCAACTTCTAAGTCCCAAAGAGTCTTAGAAAAGATTGATGGACAAGCTGCCCATCTAATGTAATTCACTTCATGTGCAGGCATATTTATATCATAGCAATGTCTCACTTATCTGACTTCTCAGGGAATGAGGACACTCACAGACCATAATTTCTGAAAACTACTGCAGCTAGTTCCTTTGGGTGCCCAAATCTTTTCTTTTAAAAGAAAAAAATGAAATGATTTCGAAGTGTGACCTACACTGCTGCTTTCTTTAGAAGAGAATATGGAAAATGATTTCATCCAGGGGGACGTCATTTCCAGCCTCTCCTCACCATGACTCAGCCTGAGCGCATCTTCTTCCCCTCAGAGCAGGCTCTGCTTCCATCCTCCTCTGTCCCAGGTGGAGGAGCCACCAACCACGCAGCCCCTCAGAGAACCTGCCTCCACAGCGCCATCTCTCGCACCCCAACCCTGTTGAGTCAGCCCTCACACCCTGTTGATTTTGTCACCTATTTCTCTCCTTCATTTCAATCTCTATTCCCACTGCCCCATTTCTGGAGCTCACCACCCCCTCTACCTGGACCACTGGCAAAGCTGCATCTCCACTCTGCATTCACTGATGGTCCATGTGAAATACTCACCTGCTAATGTCATATTGTTGTTTGAAAATCTTTCAATGGCTTCCAGTTGCCTGAAGGATAAAGCCCAAGCTTGACAAGAGAGCATACGACACCCTCAGTGACACAGCCTCCGAGTTTCAAACTTTTCCCTCTAACCTTCCCTTCGTCTCTGATTGAAATACAGCTCTGCTTAAGTTCTTGCACAAAGGAGCCTCCAAGCCTTGCTCCTCCTGTCTCCTGGACCTGGAATACCTTTCCTCCTTCTCTTTGCCGCCTCAGTTCCAACTCTCCCTTTAGGCTGAGGCTCAAGTCCCCTCTTTCGGAAAGTCCTCCTTCTTCCCTGCCCATGCTTGTTGGTTGAGATGGATGTTCCTCCTTAGAGGTCCCATAGTGCCCTGTGCATATGATGGGGTCAAGGTGAAGACCATGCGTAATTCGATCACGTGATGATATAGTTCGTCCACTCACATTTTCCTCTCCCTGTTTTCACTCCCAGCGGCCTCTCACCAAGGCCATCTTTGGGCACATTATCAGTTGCCTCCTAACTCCCATGACATTTTGGATAGCAGCTTCTAATCTGCAGTGGCCTGGGAAACTGGATAATCAGGCTTATCAGGAATTGTAGACCCAAAAAAATGTCAAGAGTGGTTAGGTCAGAATATTGGCATTATGGGTGATATATTTTTCTTTCTACTTTTCTTTTTTTTTTTTGCGGTACACGGGCCCCTCACTGTTGTGGCCTCTCCCATTGCAGAGCACAGGCTCCGGACACGCAGGCTCAGCGGCCATGGCTCACGGGCCCAGCCGCCCTGCAGCATGTGGGATCTTCCCGGACCGGGGCACGAACCCGCGTCCCCTGCATCGGCAGGCAGACTATCAACCACTGTGCCACCAGGGAAGCCCTCTACTTTTCATTTTTAAACCAAATTTCCTCTAATGAGTATGTACTATATTTATGATAAAGATGTTAAGAATACATACATTTCAGTTAGTAAAGATTTTAATGAAGATCAGTACCTTAGGCTAATTCCTTACAATTTCCAGAGTCTAAGTGTGGTCCCCAGACCAAGACCAGCAGCCTCACCGGGGAGCGTGGTAGAAATGAGAACTGGGCCCTACCTCAGACTTACTGCATCAGAAACCCCGGGGCTGGGGCCCGGCACTTTGTGATTTAACAAGCCCCGCAGGCGGTTCTGACACACACTCAAGTTGAAAAATCACTGGTTTAAGGAACAAAGTCCAGAATGTTAACATAGGATTTGGTGACAACTGCTGTTTCAGGTGTTCTGGAGCCTTTTTAGTTGTTGCTTATTTCAAAGTTTAGGGCCCTGTGTTCTAGGGGGTATGGCTTCCAAGGAGCTGCCCTCCGAGCCCTCACGGGGATGAGCTGCATCTCTTCTGAAAAGGAAGCGCCTAAACATACTGATTTCACGAAGTGGGAAAATATGAACAAAAAATAACATTTTCTCAAGCGAGGGGTGGGGATGGGGTGGGAGGGCCTTTGGGTGGTGTTCAGCTGCACCGAAGCAACAGAGACATTAATGATTTAACAGATGGGGGAGCTTACCTGTCTGAAGCAAGGTCCTAGAGTGACACCCCACTGTGTGTTGTGGACGGCGGGCAGGACATGGCGGCAGGCTTCGCTCCCAGGGGGAAGAGGAGGTTCCCAATTATAGGGGAAGTGACGTCAGGTGGCCTCATTAGTTACCAGGGAAACCAGCCCAGGGGTACGCCCCTCACCGCCCCTTCGATAAGAACAATTACTAGCTGGGGCCTGGGGCAGGTACATAGGAAGGTCAGTCCTGTGAGTAGGGTGTAGGGGAAGCAGGCCCTGGTTGGGCAGGGGTGTACAGAGAGCAAGAGAACAGCCATCTTGAGTGGCCTGACCATACAGGTGGACAAAGGGTTGGTTTTAGATTTCTCTTTAATGATTCCAGTCATGGATATTTGGACATTTAAAAAATATTGGTCAAAGGATTGACCGAAAAGTACAACTAATGTTAGTGGGCCCTGGAAGGGGTCTCCCTTCCTGCAACACTAACAAGACGCGGAGGCCAGGTGTCATTGTGGCACTAACTATGGCTTTGGGGATTATCATAAGGCAGGGCCACAGAGTAGAAGAAAGTATCTTTTTTTTCTTTCTGTTCCAGGGAGGGCTTGGGAACTGTACTTTGCTTCAAGCTCTGGAATAACTTGTCAAATTTTTATTTCTTTTCACATAAGTAAATTTTAAATTAAAAACAATACAAATTCAAAGTAACATGTGCAGACAGATCACAAGGGCATGTAATGAAAAGTAACTCTTCCTTCTATTTTAGAACCCTAGACTTTATCCTCAGAGGTAAACCATTCCTGTTTCTCCTTCTAGGTATATTCTATGTATATACAAGTATATATAAGTTCGTATGTCCTCTTTTTGCCCCCAAAGTTTGTTTTTTTTCTATATCTAGTAAGTTGTAACATCTAAGATATTTAGAGCTGCCTCAATTTTTTTCACAGCTGTGTAGTATTCCATTGTATGAATGGGATTCATTTATTGAACAAGTTTGTTACACTTGAGTTTGGGAGTACCTTCCTTCCTTTACCAGCCTTTCACCAAGAGAATATTTAAGCTGGGTGGGCTTCAGCTACAGTTAAACAGTCTTTATTTGCTTCCATGTACTGTGTATGTTTTCTATCTCCATAATTTCAGATAACCTGGCATTTGGTGAGCAAATAGTTCCAAGACTTACCTTTCTCCCTGGGGAGGCATTAACCATCCTTGTAAAAAATTTCTGAGTAACAGGGGGTGATGTCAGCAAGATGGCAGAATGGAAGATCTCCCCTACACATATTCCCCCACAGCAACAATAATTTGGCAGCCATCCACCAACAAAAGTGCCTTCGTGGCAGCTCTGGGATCCAGGTAGGAGGCTGCAAAACCCTGGTGGAGCCCCAGACTGAGGAGGGCCATTTTGAGAAGAAAGGCCCATGCCACCACGGCAGACTTGCAGACTATGCCCCAGCTACAGACCCAGAAACAGCCCCATCTCCCTGTGGACTTGGCCACAGTCCTATTTGGCCTTGGTCCTGCCATCAGCACTACCCACTAAGGGACCTGGAAGGAGCCATACCGCCCATGCCTTGGATAACAGGCCCCCCAATCTCAATCCTGGCTGTGGACCCTGAAGCAGCCCCTAGCCCCTCTCAGCCAAGGTTGAGGAGCAGTCCTGCTGGCTCGGGGACCTAGTGGGAGACTGTCCATGCCCTCTGAGGAAGGCCCACTGACCTCAGTCTGTGCATGCTGAGGCAGCCCTGACTCCATTACTACTATTCAAAATAGTGCTAGCAGTCCTAGTCAGAACAATTTAGAAAGGAAAATAAATAAAAGACATCCAAATCAGAAAAGAAGTTAAATTATCTGTTAGCAGATGACATGATCTTATATATGGAAAACCCTAAAGACTCCCCCGAAGTGTTAGAAATAAACCTGCACATGTATAGTCACTAATCTTTGACAAGAGACACAAGGATACACGATGGAGAAAGGATAGTCTCTTCAACAAAAGGTGTTGGGAAAACTGGACATCCACATGCAAAAGAATGAAACTGTACTCCTATCTTACACCATACATAAAAATTAACTTGAAATGGATTAAAGACTTACATATAAAACCTGAAACCATAAAACTCCTAGAGGAAAACTCCTTGACATTGGTCTTGGCAATGATTTTTTCGGATATGACACCAAAAGCACAAGCAAGAGAAGCAAAAGTAGACAAGTGGGGACTACGTCAATCCAAGAAGCTTCTCTACATCAAAGGAAGCAATAAACAAAATGAAAAGGCAACATATGGAACGGGAGGAAATGTTTGCAAACCATATATCTGATAAGGGGTTAATATCCAAAATACATAAGGAACTCATACAACTCAATAGCATAAAAAACAAATAATCTGATTTTAAAATGGTCATAGAACCTGAACAGACATGTTCCCAAAGACATACAAATGGCCCTCAGGTATACGAAAAGGTGCTCAACATCATTAATCATCAGGCAAATGCAAATCAAAACCACAGTGAGATATCGCCTTACATCTGCTAGGATTGCTATTATCAAAAAGACAATAGATAAGTGTTGGTGAGGGTATAGAGAAAAGAGTACAATTCCCTTGTTACACTGTTGGTGGGAATGTAAGTTAGTAGAGGCATTATGGAAAACAATATGATGTTTCCTCAAAAAACTAAAATTAGAACTACCATGTAATCCAGGAACCTCACATCTGCATATACATCCAAAGGAAATTTAATCACTACCTTTTAGAGATCTCTGCACTCTCATGTTCATTGCAGCATTATTCACAGTAACCAAGATATGGGAACAACCTAAGTATCTACTGGTGGATGAATGGGTAAAGAAAAGTGGTATACATATACAAAGGAATATTATTCAGCTATTAAAAAGGAAATCCTGCCATTTGCGACAACATGGATAAACCTGGAGGACATTATACTAAGTGAAATACGCCAGACAAATACTGTACGCTCTCACTTATATGTGGAATCTAAAAAAGTCAAACT
Organism: Neophocaena asiaeorientalis asiaeorientalis; assembly: GCF_003031525.2. Classification (NCBI taxonomy): domain Eukaryota; kingdom Metazoa; phylum Chordata; class Mammalia; order Artiodactyla; family Phocoenidae; genus Neophocaena; species Neophocaena asiaeorientalis. The sequence continues at coordinate 21,328 of NW_020172458.1, read as the reverse complement.
CGTACAATCAGAGAGTAGAATGATGGTTTCCAGGGCCTGGGGGGTGGTGGGGAAAATGGGAGATATTGGTCAGTGGGTACAAATTTTCAGTTATGAGATGAATAAGTTCTGTGGATCTAATGTATAGCATCATGACTATAGTTAATAATACTGTATCAGATACCTGAAATTTGATGAGAGTAGATCTTAGGTGTTCTCACGACACAAAAAATTGTAACCATGTGAGGTGACGGATGTGTTAATTAGCTTGATTGTGCTAATCATTTCACAATGTATACATACATAAAACCATCACGTTGTACACCTTAAATATACAAAACCTTTTTTTGTCAATGATACCTCAATGAAGCTGGAAAAAAATATGAGAATGCAGAGACCTCTTTGAGAGTAAAAAGATACTGGTCGGGACTTCCCTAGTGGCGCAGCGGTTGGGAGTCCGCCTGCCAATGCGGGGGATGCGGGTTCGAGCCCTGGTCCCTGGCCCGGGAAGATCCCACATGCCGCGGAGCGGCTAGGCCCGTGCGCCACAGCTGCTGAGCCCACGTGCCACAACTACTGGGGCACGCGCGCCTAGAGCCCGTGCTCCGCAGCGGGGGAGGCCACCGCAATGAGAAGCCCTCACACCGCAGCGAGGAGTGGCCCCCGCTCGCCGCGACTAGAGAAGGCCCATGCTCAGCAACGAGGACCCAACGCAGTGATAAATAAATAAATAAATATTTGAAAAAAAAAAAAAGATACTGGTCACACAGCAAAATGTGCTGCAGAGGTTAGCATAGAGAAAAGAAGATAAGTACTGGAGATTTTGTGCAAGCTCCCAGATTTCTTGAAGGCCTTATTTGGAAAAAGAATATCCCTTGGCCTCTGAACAATTTTAGAGAAATAAAGTGAAATTCTTCCCACTGATGTATCATTCCAGATGATAAGAGACTGAGGCCTTTCTAGATGGTCATCTCTGAAAGCTGGACAGATCATATCAACTCCTTGGGGATGTCATTATTCAGCCGCCGGTCACTCAGCCCTTCCAGTCCTGGATGCCACCCATTAGCGGCATGACTCCCCAGTTAGCAGCACTAGGCAGGGATTTAGGAGGAAGCTTTAGGGGTCACCACCAGCTAGTGCTCCCAAGGTTGTTAGAGCTGGACAATGTCCTAGAGATCAATGACAACAACTGGCTTCCCAGTGCCTTCTGAGAGAGAAAAAAGCTGAGGTGCAGATACGTGAAGTGTCTGAGGTCACATAGCTGGTGGGGGCAGAGCTGGGCCTCGGATCGAGGATGGCTGCACAGTAGAAATGCCCGGGGAGCTTTTAAAGTGTACACATGCCCAGGCCCCACTCCAGACCAATTAAATCAGAATGCCATTTTTCTCCCAAAGTGCCCCATGGTACAAGGCTAATATACCAGTAGTTGAGAACTACTGTCCAAAAGCACTATCAGAATTACCTGGAGGACTGGTGAAATCAAAGACTGCCAGACTCCAACCCCAGAGGGTCTGATGCAGTAGGTCTGGGGTGAGGCCCGAGAATGTGCATTCCTAACAAGCTCCCAAGACATGCTGACGCTGGTGCTGCTGGTCTGTCCTGGAGACTATCTCCGTGGTCAATCCATTTACCCAGTCCCAAAGGCAAAGAGCTGTGGTTGCCCCCACTTTTGGTACTTAACCCTCTGCATTCTGTTCTTGACTTTCTCTCATAAGGCTAATTTCCATGATCGCTTTTTATAGATTTTGACCTGATTTTACCCATTTATAAAACATCCGGTTGTGGGTCAAGGTTAGAAATTGTATTTGCTCTAAGCTCCCCATCCTTCTATGAAGTGGAAGAAGGATAACCTTGCTTATTCTGAACACAGAATACCAATTCTAAGACTTTCATTAACCCCCTCCAGACACACACATTTTCCTGAGCTGTGTGTGTGTATATGAATCAGAACATGACAATTTCATTTTCCTGAAAATACTCACTGAATTCCAAACTAATGACTAGGTTCTAGATTATACCAACCCCAAATACTTGAAAGGTCTCCGAGATGTTTGCCAAGCCAAATACAGGGGCATGGCCACCTCACCATGTTCCTCCAGCGGATGTACTTTCCAAATTCAACAAATGGCAAATTTGCATCTGAGGAATCTTCCCCAGCTGCAATTCGAACAGAGAACCTGGGAGTCCAACCAGCAGAGCTTTAGTCACTGGAGCTATGGATGGAGATTTGGCTAGGGTAGAGGCAAAGGGCAGGATGACTTTTCCCATCCTTGCTATGAGGGCTGTAAGAACCAGAAGATCATGTCCACAGCAGGGGGTTGAGGGGGATTGGCAACCTTCAGAAGAGGCGGGCTGTGGTGGAGAAATGCTCCCAAGCCTCAGGAAGAGCCATGGCAGCAGTGATTGGGTCACATGCCAGTGGAAGCTCATTACTCCGTTTTGGTGCAGTGTTAGAACCCCCAGCCCTTGCCTCAGCAGCATGTGTAGGCAGGACATTCTGTCTTTGAGGACTGCAGGCTGGGAAGGACATGGCTTAGGAGCCAGACCCTATTTCAAACCCCCTCCCTGCCACTTACCATTTGTGAACTTGAACATATTCCTACTCTTCTCATCCTTAAAATGGGCATAATATTTACACGTTCGTTGTGAGGGTTTAAACTTAACATGTAAGTCGCACACAGTACAGTGCCTGGTACATAGTAGGCACTCAGTAAGTGGTACTTTTTATTGCCTCAAAATCAAATGTGGATTGAGGTAGGTACACCAGATATCACTTGCACGTTGTTTTTTTCTTCCCACCCATTCAGTCTGAAGAACACACATAAATGCAGTGGAAAGAATAAAAATAGAACATCTGGAGACTTGGATTCTAGTTCCAGCTCTGACTCCAGCAGACCGCACGACTTTGGCAAATCAATTACTTCTGTTCTCTCATCAGTAAAAGGGGGAAATTGTGCCACACAACCTCCAAGGCGTCTTCCCCTCCAAAATTACATATGGATCTGTGAGGCCATCGAAATGGCTCAAAAACTCGGTGTTCAGTGTCCACCAGTCCTTGAAGCAGCATTTTCTAAACTTACTTGATAAGAATCACCTTATCACCTTCACCCGGAAACTTTCCGGGTGATCCAGTGGCTAAGACACCGCACACCCAATGCAGGGGGCCTGGGTTCGATCCCTAGTCAGGGAACTAGATCCCACATGCCGCAACTAAGAGTTCGCGTGCTGCAACGAAGATCCCGTGTGCCACAACTAAGACCTGGCATAGCCAAATAAATATATATTAAAAAAAAAAGAGGAGGGAAGAAACCATGAGGAAGATGTAGGATCCAGAAATAAGGAATCCAACACAGGCGAGAAGAGGTGAAGGAGGGTCCTAGGGGGCAGCCCTGCTATGGGCCTAGGGAACAAATAATACAGACTGGAGCAATGCCTCCAAGAGAAAATGGAACTGATGCACTATTTAATGTGTTAAACCACACTGAAAGGAATTTTAAAGTTTTCTTAGGGAGTTTAGAGATGAATTGATGAGATATATAAAAAGCAAACAAAAAATACGTGATAAGTAACTGGGGAAAAACCAAAGTTACATAGGATATAGAATGTGATCATATCTACTATCAACTATGAACAATATTTATATAGTTAAAATAATATAAACACTCAATATTAACTTAACCAAGTCTATGCTATAAATATATTGGGGGTGGAGGGAAGAAAAAGTATATGTTTAGGGAAATGTCTGAGATAACTAAATCCTATTCTTCCATAGTAGCTAACTGATAGATAATTCTAAACTTGAAAACTTAAGAAACAGAAGTAATAACATTCTATACAGGAATATATAAAGAATTACCAGAAGAAGCATGTAAAAGATTTGAAAGTAGTTGCTTTTTTTTTTTTTTTTTTTTGGTACCCGGGCC
>NW_020172458.1:10806-17327 GCF_003031525.2 Neophocaena asiaeorientalis asiaeorientalis | reverse complement strand
CTTCCTGGACCGGGGCACGAACCCCTGTCCCCTGCATCGGCAGGCAGACTCTCAACCACTGCACCACCAGGGAAGCCCAAAAGTAGCTGCTTTTGAGAAGCAGAAAATGGGATTGGGAGTAAGGGGCAGGTGACTGCAGTCTTTCAGTTTAAGACTAGTCATGCCATCATATTTTTAAAAACAACGTATTTATATTAAAAATTAAATTAAAAAGAATTGCTATGTTATTTGGCTTGATAGGATTTTGGATTACCCAGGTGTGTGCATTTGTCAAAACTCAACGAACGTGGGGCTTCCCTGGTGGCACAGTGGTTAAGAATCCGCCTGCCAATGCAGGGGACACGGGTTCGAGCCCTGGTCTGCGAAGATCCCACATGCCGCGGAGCAACTAAGCCCATGCGCCACGACTACTGAGCCTGTGTTCTAGAGCCCACGTGCCACAACTGCTGAGCCCGCGTGGCGCAACTACTGAAGCCCGCGTGCCTAGAGCCCGAGCTCCAGAATGAGAAGCCACCTCAATGAGAAGCCCGTGCACTGCAACAAAGAGTAGCCCCCGCTCACCACAACTAAAGAAAGCCCACCTGCAGCAACGAAGACCTAATACAGCCAAAAATTAATTAATTTTTAAAAACTCAATGAATGTATACTTTAAGATTTACATATTTCATTGTATACACATTTTACATCAAAAGAAAAAATCGATAAATACTAAAATTCTAATTAATGACATGCATACTGATGTCCGTAATTTACTTTGAAATCCTTCAAAAAATAAGAAGGATCGGGCTTCCCTGGTGGCACAGTGGTTGAGAGTCCGCCTGCCGATGCAGGGGACACGGGTTTGTGCCCCGGTCCGGGAAGATCCCACATGCCGCGGGGCGGCTAGGCCCATGAGCCATGGCCGCTGAGCCTGTGCGTCCATAGCCTGTGCTCCGCAACGGGAGAGGCCACAACAGTGAGAGGCCCGCGTACCGCAAACAAAAAAAAAAATAAAAAAATAAGATGGATCAATGAATGGATAGAAGGATGGATAAATATGTCATAAAACAAGTACAGGAAAATGTTAATGGTAGACTCTAGGAGGTAGGTATATAGGGGTTCACTGTAAAATTCTTTCAATTTTGCTGTGTGTTTGAAGTTTTATAATAAAATTTTGGAACAAATAAAAACAAACCCAGCACTAAAACTCAAGAGAGAATGTTCTGTCTGGAGTACCAGCTAGGTAAACTTTAATCTTAAAATGCCACTTGCTTTCCGGAAGCATTCTGTAGTCATTTGACCCACAGATGACCAATCAAATCAAAGAGGTAGTGACATGTGAAGATAAGGGCAGTCTGATATTTCTTGTCATTTTTACCAGTTTTCTACAGGGTATGTATGTGGTTCAACAGTGAATATTTAATCTCTCTTAACAAGACTTGTCCTCCAATTATAAATATCCCTGCTGTCACATGCTCGTCTATCTCTTAGCTCCAATTGAATTGTAAACTCATCCAGCTATAGTTTGTAACCTCCAGGGCCACACACCCAGTGGCTCATCAATTCCAATTTTACTCTGATATACCACAGAGGAAAAATAGCTCTCTGGAATAACAGATTTAGGAATGGGTAAGCCAGAATGTCTGGGGAATAGAATCATACAATTTTCATTACAATGACTCTTAGGGCTTGGGTCTGGTTGTGAAGAAACTAAGGGTAAGAGAGATTAAGTGACATATCCAGAGTGATATAGCTATTTAGTGTGGTTATCTTTGGGTATTTTCTTCTTTATGCCCATTTAAACTATTAAATAAGTTTATGGAATGTGACACACATATACTTGAATAAACACCCACCTTTTCCCCAAAGAGGCACTTGAGTTAAAAGGAACTACAGGACTTAAGAGATTGTTACTGAACCAAACTTGGGTCTGCTTGCCTGACTTGCAACAAACTCGATCTACTGACACTGGGTTGTAGTGAAGCAAAGTACAGCATTTGTTGCAGGGCCAAGCAAGGAGAATGGGCAGCTCATGCTCAAAAGACCTGAACTCCCTGATGGCTTTCAGGGAAGGGTTTTTACAGACAACATCAGGTTTGAGGGTTGTAGGGTGCATGATCAGCTCGTGGACATTCTTCTGATTGGTTGGTGATGAGGTCACTGGGTGGTATTTCCAGAGTTAACATCATCAACCTTCACAGCATTAAAAACAAAAAAAAATCAACCTTCTGGTTCCAACCAGTCTGGGGTCTACATGCTTGTTAAGTTCTTCCACTTGGTGGGTTTTTAGTATCTGCAAAACAACTCAAGGATATGGCTCAGGATATTATCTATAACCCTTAAGGAGGAACTAAAGGTCCTTGACTTTATTTTATGGCTAAACTATTATTATTTTGTCTTGTTTGTTATTTTTTTGTTTCTGCGTTTTCTCACTTCTCTGATTCAACTTGCTCTTTGGAAAGCCGGGACGGCCTGGGAGGCTAAAGCTTTTTTACAAACAAGAGGTAGAGGACATGGTGTGTGTGTGGGGGGGTCTGTCCCCAGGAAGGTCCCAAAGAATCCTGCTCAGTTTCAAGACCACTAGATCCTATCCAGTCTGTTTGTGGGGAGAAGTGGGACCAGGAGAACATAGGTGACAGAAGGCTGTGCCACACTCAATTGACAACTCAATGAGAAGTATCTGTGGTGAAAGTATTGTTACATGCTACATTGTGGGTGAACCTCCAGCATATTATGCTAAGAAGCCAGACACAAAAAGGTCACATATTGTATGGCTCCATTTATATGAAATACCCAAAACAGGCAAATTCATAGAGACAGAAAACAGATTGGTGGTTGCCAGGGGCTGGGGGGAAGGCAAATGAGGAGTAACTGCTTAATGGATATGGGTTTTTTTTTTTTTTTTTTTTTTTTTTTAGATATGGGTTTTATTTTGAGGTAATTAAAATGTTTTAGAACTAGATAGAGGTGGAACTAGATAGAGATTAATACATTGTGAATGTACTAAATGTCACTGAATTATTCCCTTCAAAATGGTTAATTTTATGTTATGTAAATTTCACCTCAATAAATAAAATACATATCTAGTGAGAGAGAAAAAACAAATGTAGCAAAATGTTAACAATTGGTGAATCTAGCTACAGACCATCAGGAATTCATTGTATGATTCAAGCAACTTTTCTATTAGGTTTAAAATTTTTCAAAAGAAAAAGTTAATAACAATAAAATATCTCTAGAAAACTAAGAAATCATGTAGTGATATTGCAAAATTGAGGTCACCAGTTGCAATCTAAAATTCATACAGTTTCGTATCTACCATTTGATCACTGGCATGTCAAAAATAGGAACAACTCTTACTTCATTGGCCAGTAAGATTTCTAGCGGTGAAAATTACTCTTCAGGAGAGTCAAAAGCCAACGCTGTTTAACGTGTGAACCTATTAACATGCAAATTTCTGAACATCAGTACCTAAAAATACATTTATTGGGTCCCTCTGTACAGTTGGTATTAAGATGTGGATTAACTGAAGGATCTGAGCTTTTGAAATTACATGTGTATATTCTGGCTTTGTCACCATCAGATGAGTCTCACCAATCTACTGACGGCTAAAAGCTACAGGTTGCAAGCTGACTGAGTGTATCACAGGAGAAACATTAGGGGCACAGGTGATCACTTTGACCCTTGTACAGAGTGCTCTGAAACTCAAGCAGTAATGTAGTAAGGATAATACCCCATCCTTTTTGTAACCTCATAATGACGAGAGAGGACGGCTTGTCTGCCTCCATTGCATAGTGGGTCAGATGGAGTTAATGCCTCCCTGATTTCCTAGAGGCCCATGACCTAATTCTAAATGCTCCATTCAACCATGTCTGAGGTCTTAGACAACAGATCAGCCTGTCTACAGAGGGTGAGAGGCTACTTGCTTCTCTGACCAAGATGTACACAAAAAGTACACAGAGATGCAAAAGGCTGTATCACAATGTGAACATACTTAACACTACTGAAACTGTACACTTAAAAACAGTTAAGATGGTGAACTTAATGTTATGTATTTTTTACCACAATAATATAAAAAGAGACATAAGACCCAAGTTTTATTTTTCATACAGCAGACCTGAGAATTACTTCCCTTTTTTCTAAAATGAAGGTACACTGCCAGTCTTTAATGCCTGATCTGACTTAACACACTCCAAATGAAATACAATCTGCTCCTACAGAGGAAAAAAAAAAACCTAGAAAAACACTCAAGCCTCTGCACAAATCTTTGCTGAGTAAGAAAAATGGACATAAGAACAGATTAATGGCAAAAGGACATTAAAAATAGAAAAGAACCATTGATTTGAAGTTGTCACCTCAACAGGTAAGTACCAATAAATATTGGAGAGCAGTGGTCTCCATACATCAGACGATGATGTGAACGAATCCATTCTCCTTTAGGGTTGAGATGCAATTTATTATCTAGACACTGCTTTGGGATTTACCAAATCACTAAAGAGAATGGGAGGTTCCGTTCATAAATATAACTTTCTTAGGATGATAAATACAAGAATGTTCTACTGAAATAACTGAGGTTTTTTTTTTTGCAAATTTTTGGATTTTCCCATAATTTTGATCAAGCACATAAAAACAAATCCATGTTCAGTCAACAAGGCGTAATAAGATCTTCAATATTCATGTATGATAGGAGCTCATCATTGAGATTATAGAGCTGTGATGTCCCATTTGGTAGCCAATACAAACACGTGGCTCTTTAGTTCCCCGACCAGGCATCGAACCCACGCCCCCTGCAGTGGAAGCGCGGAGTTTTAACCACTGGTTAGTTGTTAAGGACCCCAGGGAGGTCCCCACGTGCCTCTTGAGCGCTTGAGATGAGGCTGCTCTAATTTGAGATGTGCCCTAAGTGTATTATACACACCAGATTTCAAAGACTTAGTATAAAAAAAAATGTAAAATCTCATTAATAATTTTTATATTGATTACATGTTAAAATAATATTTTGGATATATTGGGTTAAATAAAATATATTATTGAAATTAAGCTCACCTTTCACTTTTTTAATGTGGCTACTAGAAAACTTAAAATTACATTATGTGTTTCACATCATATTTCTATCGGACAGCACTGTAAAGACCATTTGAATTTTCTAACCCATTCTCTCACTCTTTATACGTGTCTGTGTGTTGTATGTAAACCTATACATGTGTAAATATATATTCTGATTATCAAAGTAAGATATGGTCTCTTTTAAAAAGTGGACTATAGGGGACTTCCCTGGCGGTCCAGCAGTTAACACTCCCTGGTCGGGGAACTAAGATTCCACACGACTCGCGGTGCGGCCAAAAAGTAAAAGAAGTGGACCATGTAAAAACCACTAAGAAAGAAATACCGAGATAAACATTCTTCCTTCTTGTAATTAAAATGCCTATTTAAGCATGACTTTTATGAGCACACCACAATTTATATTAAACATTCCACTGGTAAAGGAGTCTACACCAAGTAGCACTGGCACTGGAGCTGATTCAGACAGGCCATTTGAAATTGCTCTTGTTCCTCTGAACTTGATTCCCAATGGACTTCTCCATTTAGATTAATTTGGTTGGAATAAGAAATGCAAAAATGTAAGTCACTGTACTTGGCCCTACAAATCTCAGAGATGGCTTGGAAATGACTGTTACATGATGAAAAGTGATCTCTGGCTAAGAAATTGCCGAGGATCAGAGAAAAATTACACTGACTGTTGGCATATGGATACAACTGAGTTGAAGAAGCTGGAGTCTTAAATGACACTGGACTTTGTAAAATGTCGGCTGAGGTTTTTTTTTTTTGAAGGCAGGAATTATGATTTTTAAAAATCGATTGGGATGAATTGCGAGATTGGGATTGACATATATACACTAATATGTATAAAATAGATAATAAGAACATGCTACATAAAAAAATAAAGTTCAAAAAAAAATCAATGATTGTCTAGCTTTAATACAATAGTGTAATCTATATAACAGCGGGTTAGAATGGAATTTTGCCACCTCAGTTTCAGCTGAGGTGTCTGAACTGCAGATATCAGATATGAAAGTGAGTAGAAGACGAAACCCCAGAAGCAGAAACTACAGGGGAAGTGTTCGAGCTTTCTTTCTAAGGCTCTGGGACCTTCAACTAGAACAAGGGCATCATAAGAGGTCAGGGTGTGGAGAGGGGAGGAGATCTGTGAACAAGTTTCTTTGGAGAGAACTCTTGCTGTGCTTTGAGGGCGGAAAGACCACAACCTCCTTCACTTTTAGCCTTGTGGGGGAGACTTCTGGAGGGCCGCTTGGGAGCTTTGGAAAGTGTTTTCTGCAGAGATATGAAAAGCCGAAGTGGAGGGCTCGGGTCCGGGCATCCAGAGCCTCCAAGGAGGACAGGTCCACTGCTCTGGGGGCCGGTAAGGAGGGGGCTACTGTGTTGGACCAGCTTAAAATCCAGACTTTGTCAAGGGATATAGGAGTATCTCTCGGGGATCAGATGAGGGTCTTGTGGCTCATCTTGGGTCCTGGCTCTTGGGCCCC
>NW_020172458.1:0-10621 GCF_003031525.2 Neophocaena asiaeorientalis asiaeorientalis | reverse complement strand
TTTTTTCCAGCTTTTTAGTGGAAGAGATTAACCGGATTCCTTCAGCTACTGTAGAGGCTGATTGTTGCCTTCCTTTTTAGCCAAATGATTTGTAAAACGTTTGTCCAAAATCATTCACGCATATGATATAATGAGTATATTGAGCAAGCCTGACTCTTGTAATCTGTTTATTATACTACCATTTTCCCGGTCCCCAAAATTCAAAAGCTCTTCTCTCTCCTTAGGCCCCCCATTCAGTCAGTCCATCCATGTCCTCCTGTGTATGTTTCTAACTGCCCAATCCTTACTGCACCCATACTCTTTATGGCCTTCTCTCATCTGGTAGTTTAGAGCTACCTACAACTTTTTCCCAGATAATCCTTACTTGTCACTCTGCTTCCACCCGCCACTCCACCACCCCAATACATCCAACATCGCACTGCCATACTCATTTTCTTAACTGCACACCTCTGCTCACGTGGTGTTCCTACTCTAAAACCTTAAATGCAATGGTTTGCAACCCTAGGGGTGAGTAGAAGACAAGTTACCTGGGGAGCAGGGGTGGGGGTGGCAGGGGATTGCATTGTGGGAGACTTTAAAAATATACATACGCCTTTCCTAAGACATTCTTCTGCACCTCTCCTCCACTCCAGGTCTCCCCCCACCTCTAGAGTATTATTACCAATGGGAATATGTTATCTTTGTGACTAGTGGAGATGCAGAATTAACCAAGGCTGTATTAGTTAAAGGTAGCAATGGTTTTGTAACAAATAAGCCTTGAATACTCAGTGGATTTATTTCTCACTCTCATCAGTCTAACAGGAGTGTTCTGCTTCAAGAGCCTCCTACATGGCTATCCAGGGTCCCAGACTCCTTCTACATTGTGGCTCTGTCCTCCTCATTTGTAAGATGAATATAACAACACTATTCTTGTAAAGCACTATTGTAATGATTAATATGTGAACGTATGCCTGGTACACAGGAGGATCAGTATTGTTAGGCATTCCCTAGTGGGTCAGGATAAGTTCTCTTGACAACCTGTCAACTTACCATACAGGGTCAGTTTTGGGCATTTTGAAATGTGAGGTTAACCTTTAGAATCTTTTTACCTCACCATTTATTTTTCTCCTCCTACTCCTACTCTGTCTCATATTCCACTTCCAGAGTATGGAGGCTCTTGTTCTCAGTCATCACGGTTGGAATATCTCAAACGCCTTCATTACCTCCCCCACCCAAAGTTTCCACTTCCTCTTCACTCCCACTCTAACCCCCAAGGGGTGATATTTTAAAAAGACTAACATGCTATTCATCTCTAAGTGTTCTCTGTATCACAATGAGTGTTTTCTATAGAGACAAATTCCTCAAGATCCAGTAGAAGGAAAAGCCTTCATTGGAGGGATCTCAAGCATGGAAATAGATGAAGGAGGAGATATCTGGGGAGGTAGATCCTTCCAGGTGAGTAGATGCCAGCTCTGCCTTTCATTTTATTTTTCTTCTTTCCTTCCTTTTACGTTATGCCCAGAAGTTAGTATAAGCAGACCCTTTCTCATGATAAAAACACTGTCTTAATTTTGGACCTAATAATATTTCAGAATAAATGCAGGGAATTCCCTGGCAGTCCAGTGGTTAGGACTCGACGCTCTCACTGCCGAGGGCCTGGGTTCAATCCTGGTCGGGGAAGTAAAAATCCCACAAGCCACGCAGCACATACATTCATTCATTCATTCATCTGTCCAGTGCTAACCTTGTGGAAGCTTTAAAAGATGGTCACAAGGGCTTCCCTGGTAGCGCAGTGGTTGAGAGTCCGCCTGCCGATGCAGGGGACACGGGTTCGTGCCCCGGTCCAGGAAGATCCCACATGCCGTGGAGCGGCTGGCCCCGTGAGCCATGGCCCCTGAGCCTGCGCGTCCAGAGCCTGTGCTCCGCAACGGGAGAGGCCACAACAGTGAGAGGTGTGCGAACCACAAAAAAAAAAACATGGTCACAAATTCTCTGACACTCCTCCCATAAATTGGTAGGGTCTAATTCTCCCCTTCCACTGTCTTGAATCTAGGCTGGCCTTATTTGGAAGCAACAGAATTTAGGAGAAGTGATGCTATGTGACTTCCAAGGCCTTGTCAGAAGAGGCCTTGTAGCTTCTAGCTAGTTCTCTCTTAATACCTGCTTTCCAGATCTCTCTCTCTTGGGACCCAGCCACCATGCTCTGAGAAGCCCAGGCCACGTGGAGAGGCCAGGTATAGGTACTCAAGTGGACAGCCCTAATTGCAGTGCTAGCTGATAGCGAGGACTTGTGGCCCAGCCATCATGGATGTCCAGCCTGGTCAAGATTCTGATGACTGTAGGCACAGTGGACACTTGACGGCAATTGTGTGAGAGATCCCAGAGAGAACTGTTTGGCTGAACCTTCCTTGAATGTCTGACTCACACAATGGTGAGCAAAATGAAATTTTAATATGTATAAAATAACCCTAAATTTGGGGGTAATTCATTATACAGCAATAGATAGCTGAATATTTGTCATATTTTTCTCTTATAATCCTACCTTTAAATTTAAAAAAAAGCTCAGAAGTTTTGTTTCCAGCAAAAACTAAAAGGATCCTGGCCCCATAAGATATTACTACCCTTTCAAAACTTTCTTCCTCAAGGGGAAGAGAAGAGGCAGGTTCCAGTTGATCTTCCAAAATCATAGACCTTGATTTCAAGCTTTTACCTTCCTTCCAATGTCTCAAAGCAGTGACCAAGAACTAATTCAACACCCTCATATTCTCTCAGAAATCACACTTTGAGGGTAGGAAGCGAACACCTAACTTCAATTGAATAAAATAATGTTTGAATATCCTAGCAAAATATGCTGCAGGGGAAGCAAAGTGGTGTTTCACTGAGCGACCCACCTAAAGTATTACATTTTTTGGACACATTTTGAACATACCTGACCTGTGATGAAGCAGAGTGTGTCTTGCCAGCAGAGAAATTTCTCTAAGAAAAAGAATCGTCCAGATTGATGGGATCTAGAACTTATATATAACAATCATGGGAAAAAAATGGGAGAAAACATAGCATCTTTTGAAGTTCCATGGTCCACATCATTTACAATCAGCTGCTGAAGTTCCTTCCAAAAAAAAAATTTATTTTATTATTTTTTTTTGGCCACACTGCAGGGCTTATGGGATTTTAGTTCCCTGACCAGGGATCAAACCCAGGCCCTTGGCAGTGAGAGTACAGAGTCCTAACCACGGGACCTGCAGGGAATTCCCCCAAAAAATGTCCTTTATTTTACAGTTTTCAAAGTAAATCTGACCCAAAGCAAAGGATATTGACAAATAGAGTTCAATAAAAGAAAAGAACAGAACACGAAACTTAACAGCAGCAGAATTTTTCATGCAGGAGAATCAAATTAAGATAATTTGGCCATGACATCCCATTTAAATGTGAGAATTTACAAATTAAGATACGTGAGTCCTGGGCTCAAAAAAAAAAAAAAAAAAAAAAGTGAGTCCTCATGTTGCTTCCAGTAGAAAGAGATTCAGAAATATAATTTTAACAATTAAAACTATAAATGTCTTCATGTAATTAATATATATTTATTGTCAGACACTGTACTAGAGACCAGTACTAGAGATCAGCACAAATTGTGTCCTAGACACTGTACTAGAGATCAGCACAAATTCTGTCCTCAAGAAACAAATAGTCTAGTGGGGTAAACAGCAAGTTAAAAAAAAAATTAAATGAGTTTCATGTGTATAGAATCTGTACAACATTCCCAGGCACACAGTAAGTGCCATGTACCTGCAAAGTAAGTAAATAAATATCCATTCATTTATTTATTCAACAAATACTTATTTATCACCTTCTACACAGCAGGCCCCATGCAAGGTGCTGGGGAAACAGTGGTGAATAAAGAGTGTATATTCAGAGGAGAGGACAGATATTGAACATTCAATAAGCAGGGGCACCCCAGGAGCATTCCTGGGATGCTTGGGAAGCAAGAGAGGGCTACTGCCCCAGGTGGCCAAAGGCTAGGCCAGGCCAGGCCCAGGCTGATTGGACTCAGCAGCATGACTGCTGCCCAAATAACAAGAAGAGAAAAGTAGTTTACCCCAAGGCAAAATGGAAAGCTAGTATGTAAAGTCAAACTTGGGAGAGGCTTGAAGACCAGCGAGGCAACCAAGATCTGTTCTCCAAATTCCGTACTGGATCAGAAGGAAAGTCCAAGTGCAGAAACAAGCACTGGACTTCATGCATTGGACCACACATGAGAGATGAAGACAACAGTGTAGTTGGAATGCAAGACTAGGCATAGTGCTCGAGACTCTGGTACTTCGGTGCCAGAAGTAGAGTAGACCACCCATAGCACAAACAGGTCTGGACCAAGATGTGTTGGAGCTCAAGGCAGACTAAGAATTAGGTGTACTTCTGATGATATCCTTTTAGTATTAATGCAACATTTTCTTAATGGGGGAGCGGAACCGGCATCAAGATAAATTTTTTTTCATTTCTACGAGCGAGACTGATTTATAATTTGATGGTTATAGAAGTAGTCACACGTGGAGGTCTGAGTTACATGGTACCATATTTCTAATTTCCATTGGGAATGTTATTACCCTTATAGATTGGTGTTCAGAGCATTTATCCACTTGGTCTGCCTTTTAACTTGGCTCTGAGCATGAAGGATCCCAGAATACGGGTGTCTGCTGATTGCCCTGGTGTGAAAGGCCAAGGGCTGTTGTGCACATGTATAAAAGTGTATCTCTTTGTGAGTGTGTGTGTCCTTCCTCCTGAACAAGGTGGATTCTGCCAGGTTTCCAAATATGTCAGAAGGACTGGTCCTATGATGATCATCTAAGTTTTACCATTTGAGAGTTTAGAATTCAACACTTTATATGGCCTTTTCCCTTTTTCTTCAAACCCCAGAGCTTGGATTTAGGAGTCTACAAACATGCCTCTGTTCCTTAATGGCTGTAGGACCCTGGGCAGGTTCTTAACCCTATTAAAGGGCAGTTTCCTGATCTTTAAAGTGTGGATAATAATATTTAGCTCCTAAGATTTTTGTGAAGATAAAACAGCATATTGAGGGAATTCCCTGGTGGTCCACTGGCTAGGACTCAGAGCTTTCACTGCTGAGGGCCCGGGTTTAATCCCTGGTTGGGAAACTAAGATCCTGCAAGCAGCACAACGTGGCCAAAAAACAAAAAAGAACAAAATAACAACAAAAAGCCCAGCATATTGAAAGCATTGAATGTGATTCCTGGGTTATAGTAAGCACTAAGTAGAAGCTATTATGGTTAGAATTAAAGGTCCTAAGCAAGAGCTATGAACAGCCAGATGTCACCAGAACTAGGGTTTATCCTCACTTCACCTTACGGCCTATCTAAAAATAGAGAGTTAAAATACTGAATAGGCTGTAGACTTAACTAAACCAACCCGCTTAAAATGGTTCATCATTTGCTACTTTACAAGGTACTCAAGAGCTGGTCAGTTCTCTTCCGGACAAACAGATGGCCTTTCCTCACCTTAAAACAGGCAGAAGGATGTTGCGGACCCAAGCTGACCTGGCTAAAAATTCAAGCATTGCTTATTTCTACATAAATTAATAATTCAAAACAAAATTTCTAAATAACAAACGTCCATTGTGCTAAAAGCAAGAGTCTGTTAATGGATGCCTCTAAACTTAGCAAGCATTCCAGATGTCTCACCTGTGGGTTTTTGTTGTCTCCCTCAGAATACACACTGATGGCCAGGCATTGGCAGCACTGGATGTGATCAGATGCAACTAGGCAACAGTCCAGGACCACCTTCTTCCTAGGCTATAGATTCTAACACTCTTATAGTGGACTTTTAATTCATTAATTAGCAATGAAAAGAGAAGGGATAAGAGTGCTATATTCTGACATCAATAGTTTCAAACAGCCTAATGAGACATACTAGGATGCCTTCCAAAATTGATGAGCTCAACCACTGATGGGCGTAACCGAAGAAAACGTTCAGCACAGCGGACCCAACAGTTCTTTCCTGAGCTACCCACGAATCCTGAAACTGAAGTTCAAACATTTGGAGTTTTTTATTTTGTTTTGTTTTTTAATTTGGAATGGGAAATGCGTCTACCTCTCTCAAAGCAGAAAGGTGGTATTGTTTTTCTCCCACTGCCTGACACCTTCAGGTTCTACTCAGGCTTGTCCATGGAAGTGTGCGTTTTGGTTAATTATTAGATTACTCACTACACTTCCATTTTAACACTTAAAGGGGCAAAACGGTAAAACAGCTGTACATCACTTTACAAATGCGGTGCCCCTTCTCCTTCCTTTCCTTCTCCACCAAACGCTACTCCAACATTTGGGGGAGTCTCGTGAACACTTCCGTTCTGCTGCCACCCGCCTGTGGGGCAAGACCATTTAAAGCAAGAAAGTTTTGCCTGTGCCTGAATGTTAGCCGATGTGCTCCAGCTGGCTTGGAAGACGGGCGAGGCACATGCACGCTGAAAGCAGGAAGGCAAGAGGGAGCTGGTACAAGCTCCAAAATGTTCTAAATGCAAAATGATGAGATTTAGTACTTCAAGTTTTAGGATCAGTGCCAGCAACAAGAACAACTCCAAATCCTTGCTCCCAGGTCCTACAGCAGGCAGCAACATGCAGTCCCACAGCCAATAGGAAACAGAAGCAAAATATGTAAGTGTGGGCTGAGAGGGGCTGCTTATACGCTTAGGGACATGTAGACTAGCAGGCGCTGCCCCCGTCTCCAGGCCGGTCTGTGGCAAGATGGTGGATATGGCTCCCTTTCCTTTCATTGTAACTATGGAATATATATTCTGTAGGCTAGGGTGGCTACATAATTTGTCAGGCCTAGTGCAAAATAAAAATGCAGGGCCAAAAAAAAAAAAATGCAGGGCCACTTGTTCAAAAAGCAGGAAAAGAGTGCCATTAAGGTTCTAAAATATAAAATATTTCTTTGCCTCTGCTCTCTCTCTCTCTTTTCTCCCCCTCTCCCTCCCCTCCCACTTCCCCTTCCTCTCTCTCAGTTCCTATTTCAGGTCACGCTGAATCCTCACAGGCACCTGAGGATCCTATTCTGTGATGAGGTGCACGTGGTCTGCTAGCTGCCAGGTTCCCCCTCCCACCAGCCACTGGGCCCCTGTGCAGCGTCCCCGCCCCAGCCAGGAAGTCAATCCCCCTTCCCACAGCCCACCTTCCCAACGCATGGCAGATGGCCAACCCTCAAAGGATTGCAACTTCCATACCTGGATCAGAGATGGGCTAGAGGCTCACACTTGCCAAGTTGTCTCCTGAACCCACCGTGGTGCTGCCAGCCCAGGGTGAGGACAGCCTGGCATGCCCCACTCGAGACTCCATATGGGGCACATGTCCAACCCAGACCCCCACTGCAACATTCCTGGCACTTGTGTCAGGTAGGACATGGGCCTCGTCCCCCCAACCCCTATCCTATCCTACCCACACCACTCCACCTCTTCCCCCAGTGCTACCTGGACGCTGCCAGGGTAGAGGGTGGCAGTGTTCACAGGCCA
Source organism: Neophocaena asiaeorientalis asiaeorientalis (assembly GCF_003031525.2). NCBI lineage: Eukaryota > Metazoa > Chordata > Mammalia > Artiodactyla > Phocoenidae > Neophocaena > Neophocaena asiaeorientalis. Next base: position 3,126 of record NW_020172458.1, on the reverse strand, counting down.
GAGAGGGGAGGCCAGGCAAGGCTGGGGCTCCAGTGGATGGAGGCGAGGGGGCGGTAAAGAACTCATCGGGGGAGGTGAGGAGGTGGCAGGAGGTAGACTCAAGGTGGGCCAGGATGCAAGCCCTCGCTCCCCACATGCGCCATGGTACCATAGGATTAAATAACATCAAGCAGATATCTCTACTAAAAAACTTCTCATGTCCTTTAATATGCTAATGGGCTACTGAATCCCTGTATCAATCAGGATAGGCTAGGTTACGCTGCAACTAAAATTGACTCCAAAATCTCAGTGGCTTACGTCAACAAATGATGTCACATGAACATTTATGCCCTGTTAAGGACTCTTAGCCCTACAATACTGTTGGGCTGCACCCCACAGGCCTACGAGAGCTGTACTTGCCCAGCTTCAAGACCAAAGAAAGGGCCCAGAGTCGGCAACAGAGACATCATGGTTTAGTGGACGGGGGGAGCTTACCTGTCTGACGCAAGGTCCTGGAGCAACACCCTACTGTGTGCGGCGGCCGGCGGTAAGAACATGGCGGTAGGCTTCCTCCCAGGGCTGGGGGGAGGCGCGCGGTGGCGCCGGGGAAATACCAGTTATAACACGATTCTTTCCAGAGAGTTTACCTAAAAGCTCTTTCTTCTCCTTTACTTTTAGAGATCACAGAAGATTAAAAAGCCAGAGAGCCCAGGTGGATCATTTACATCCCAAAGGCACAAGAGAAATACCAACCCCTTCTAGAAAGCTAGCTTAACCAATTACAAAAGGCTCACTTTGATACGATAGCAGAGCCATTGGAGGCCACTGTTGTCCAGATCTCTCGGCAGCCCCGCTCAGCAAGGACGCCCACCACAGGACCCCCTAAACTAGTGGGCGGCCGCCCCGAGATGACCCACACAACTTTCGGGCGCCACGTGGTAGTGGGCGGCCCCCGCGGCTTTCCGTCCCCCGTCCCGTATTTCCCTACATCGCGGCGCTCACGGGAGTTTCCTCGGTCTCCTGGCCGCTCTGCCCGCTGTTAGGCTGCACCCGGCAGGCCTACAAGGCCGGCGCTTGACCAGCTTTAAGACCTAAGAAAGGGCCCGGCGGGGTCAGCAACAGAGACATCATGCTTTAACGGATGGGGGAGCTTACCTGTCTGAAGCAAAGTCCTGGAGCGACACTCCACCGTGTACGGCGGCCCGCGAGCAGGACAAGGCGGCAGCCTTCGCTCCTGGGCTGGGGGCGGGGGGAGGGGGGAGGAATTACCAGTTATTCAGGAATTGACCTCAGGTGGGCTCATTAGTTACCAGGGAAACCAGTAGAGGGGCACGCCCCTCACCGCTCCTTGCATGTTATCTTTAGCTGGGGCCTGGGGCAGGTACGTAGGAGGGTCAGTGCTGTGGGTAGGGTGTAGGTGAAGCAGGCCCTGGTCGGGCAGGGGTGTACAGAGAGCAAGAGAACAGCCGTCTTGGGACTTCCCTGGAGGTCCAGTGGTTAGCACTCCGCACTTCCAATGCAGGGGGCACGGGTTCTATCCCTGGTCAGGGAACTAAGATCCCACATGCCGCGCGGCGCAGCCAAAAATAAAAGAGAGAGAGAGAGAGAGAACAGCCATCCTGAGCGGCCTGACCATACAACTACCCCTAAGAAATCCCTCTGATGTCCCTGGGACTTCACAGGGCAAGTGTCTTACAGGTATTCAAGAAAATGCCCACGTTCTTCTAAACTGTCCTTATTAAGTACCTAATTCTCATAGTTGCCAGGTAGCCACCTATTTCTCTTCTATGAACTGCCATTCTCCATTAGTGCCCACTCTAAGGCCCCATGGTGCCAATGCTATGTGATGGTCTCTGTCAGAGTAGGGCTGGAGAGCGTCACCTCTTTTTTTTTAACTTTATCTTGAGTAATTTTTTTTTTCATATTTTATCTCCTCTGCTTAGTAATCACATAACCCCTTCTTGGGCCCAACCTCTGATGAACGGAGCCCCTTCAGCCATTAGGCCCTGACCCTTCCCTTTCTGGGGTCTCAGAGCTCTCATCACATCAGACACAGGTCAGACACCAGACCAAGAATTTGTCTTCCCTCACCCCTCTCTCCAGGGGTCTTTCCTCCTCTTTTTGCCCCCAAATGAAAACACCTCAAATCAACTCAGGTAAGACCAGGATGGCAGGTATCTGTAGCCTGGTGGTTCTGCTGACACTGACTCTTGGCTAGGGACTCAGCCAGGACACCTTGCTTCATGAGGACTTTTTACGGAAGCTCATGTCACAGCATGACAGGCCAGTGAGTGGAGAGGTGAGTTGCTCGGGCAAGTAATAGTGAGTTTATTCCAGAAAGCCAGCAGACTAAGAAGATGACGGACTAGAGTCCCAGAGAACCACCTTCCTCAAGTTGGAATTCAGGCTTCTTTTATACTAAAAGGGGAGGTGGTAAAATCCTGGTTCTGGCCAGACTCCAGAGGGGATGTGTTAATTTCTTTCTGCCTGCGGCAGTTCCCAGGTGGGCCTGGTCAGGATGATTACTGTGAGCTGAGCAAAGGTATTTTAGCTTAATGCTCATTACCTGGGGGGCAGGGCTCCCAGACATGGGCCATTATGCATAATTTAAGCTTATAGGCAACACCCCTTTAGTGATTAACTAAAGAGGTTCTTCCCTATTACAGATGCTTCATGCCCCCTGGTATCTCCTTAGTAAAGAGAGTCTGCAGAAATGATGGGAGTTGGAAGCCACAGCTCTGTTGTCTTCAGGGCATTGAAAAGGCTTTGAAATTTGGTGACTGTTCTCACTTGCAACCCAAGGACACAACTGGAATGAGGTGGTGAGCAATGTCCCCAAGCCGTAGTTTAGAAGGGAATGGAGGCCTTTTTACAATATTGAAATATCCAGACCCATCTACAGGGAAGTCTTTGAAATTCTTCCCACCACAGAAGCCATGTTGGAATTCTGAGCTTCAGTCCCACTAAGCCCTTGTGGGAAAGAAAGACTTCAGGTGAGTAGTGATGAGTCTATAATGGAGAGAGAGGGAGGGAGTGGGAGCGGTGATGGGGAGAATGAGGAGGGGATAAATCCGATTCTGAAAATAGCTGGAGATTTAAAATGGAGCTGGAGGACTTCCCTGGTGGCGCAGTGGTTAAGAATCCACC
>NW_020172457.1:5130128-5143934 GCF_003031525.2 Neophocaena asiaeorientalis asiaeorientalis | reverse complement strand
GGTGGATGAGGCTATCTAAGAGGTTTGATGGGAGGGACTGGGCAGAAATTTTAATTAAGGTAAATGGCTTTTTAAAATCTAAATGGGACAACATACATTAAAAGGCAATTGTTTCAAGATGAATGTTTGTAATAAATAAGATACGATATATCATTTGATAAATGATTAACTGCTAGTTACAGTATAGCACAGCACTTTATCTTCCTAGGTTTCTATAACCTTTATAACAATATCATAGTCTGTCTTTTATTACAGTTGGCCTGTTCGTCCTTAAGTACATGTGTTCATGGTTATCTATTCTACTAGATTTTAGAGTATCTGAGAGTAGGACCTAGAATGATAAACACTACTCGAAAACACTTAAATGTAATATCTTACCACTTATAAAACACTTCTGTATTTAAGCAAGCAAACTGCAACCAAACTGGATTGCTCACGGTCACTAAAACATGTCTGTCATTGTCCTGCTTCTTTGCTTTTGTTGATGATGTTTGCCTCTCTGCCTAATCCAATACTGGTATAGAATCCTTTACCCAGGGCTTCCCTGGTGGCGCAGTGGTTGAGAGTCTGCCTGCCAATGCAGGGGACACGGGTTCGTGCCCTGGTCTGGGAAGATCCCACATGAGAGGCCCCAAAAGTGAGAGGCCTGCGTACTCCTTTCCTGAGAAAAAAAAAAAAAAAAAAAAAAAAAAAAATCAAGAATCCTTTACCCATAATGCTAAAATTTTGAGAACTCAGCAAAGTATTGCCATCAGAATTCACTTAACAGCAAAAAATGACCCAAACTAATGTAAAACTAAGTTTTAATTTATTCCATGTAGTGAGGATAGTCATATGTATAAAGCAGAAATATTAACATGTCTAATGTGTCTAACTGCTCTAGGCCCAAAGGGGTTAGTATTAATATAAGAGATGGCACCATATTACCTCTCTAAAATTCTCAAAATACTGATTTCTGAGATACATCTGGTCCCAAGATTATAGATGATGGAATGTGGACCAATATCAACTCTTCAAAATAGAATTCATATTGTTCTATAAAGCCTCCTTTCATGGCTGCTCTAAATTTCTCTCCTCCAGTTGTTAATACAATTAATTTAGTCGACCACATATTACACTAGACCATTATTCTACAACATTAAACTTTCATTTAAAATTTTTAGGGACTTCCCTGGTGGCACAATGGTTGGGACTTCACACTCCCAATGCAGGGAGTCTAGGTTCGATCCCTGGTCAGGGAACTAGATCCCACATGCATGCCACAACTAAGAGTTCACATGCCACAACTAGGAAGCCAGTGAGCTGCAACTAAGGAGCTGGTAAGCCACAACTAAGAAGCCTGCCTGGCGCAACTGAGACCCAGCACAGCCACATAAATATTTAAAAACATAAATAAAATAAAACTTTTATAGTTATTTAATTCATTCTGTGTTTCTGCACTCTATCCTCTAGATTTATGCTGTCCAATATGGTAGTCAATAACCATATGTGACTACTAAGCCTTTGAAATGTGGTTATTCCAAACAGAGGTATGCTGTAAATACAAAATATACACCAGATATCAAAGACTTAGTATGAAAAACAGAAGGTAAAATATATCTCTAATAATTTAATACTGATCACGTTGATAAATTTTATAAATGTTAGGGTAAATAAAATATATGTTTAAAATTAATCTCATCATAAAGAATTTAATGTGGTTACAATAAAATTTAAAATTGCGTATGTGACTCACATAGTATTTCTATTGGATAGTGTCGCTATAGACCAACACTGTCCAAGAGAACTTCCTGCAATGATAGAAATATTCTATATCTGCAGTGTCTAATATGATAGTCACTAACTACATGTGGCTATTGAGCACATGAATAATAGTATAAATGGCCACATCTAAAGCTGCAAATACAAGTGAGGTGCTACAGAAGTGAAGCCCATAAATCATATCTACTAACCTTGGACAGAAAGCCAAATGCTTCGTATTTAATGTTTCTCAATTGAACACTGATACAAGTCAATAGTTAGCAAAGGAACACCTACCTTGTTCAAGGTCCTCACAGCTGCATATCTCAAAGCTGGCTTAGGAGAACTACAGAAAAGCTGAAGAACTAGGAAAGAAAAAAGGTCACTGTGAACATAGCTCATTTCAACATATAGCACGTTTCTGAAAATACAGTACATGAAGAATCACATTCAAAATACGCATAAGGAAATTAGATGACAGCATCAAAAATTCACATGGGGCTTCCCTGGTGGCGCAGTGGTTGAGAGTCCACCTGCCGATGCAGGGGACGCGGGTTCATGCCCCGGTCTGGGAGGATCCCACATGCCGCGGAGTGGCTGGGCCTGTGAGCCTTGGCCGCTGAGCGTGCATGTCCGGAGCCTGTGCTCCGCAATGGGAGAGGCCACAACAGTGAGAGGCCCGCGTACCGCAAAAAAAAAAAAGAAAAGAAAAGAAAAAAAAATTCACATGAAAAATACATCATCAAAAATAGAAAAAGTACTTTTTGTTGAGCTATAAAAACTTTAAATATAGGAAACAAAGTTTATTTTTTTTCCTAAAAAAGTTAATATACCCATTAATATCTGAATTTAAAGAGTAGGAATATTTATGGTTGTAAGAATAAATGGGTTTTTTAAACATGGAAAACTGAAGGCATTAAAGTTACTTGTTTTCTAAGTAAAAACTTAAATTTTTTAATATGGGGAAATGATAACTTCAGAAAAAGAAATACAGTCACCCCTCCATATCTGCAGGGGAATGGACCCCGGACCTTCCAGGATGCCTAGCAGATACCAAAATCTGGGGATGCTAAAGACCCTTATATAAAATGGTGTAGCACAATCAGCCCTTGGTATGTATTTGCAGGTTCCACATCTGAGGATTCAACGAACTGTGAATCGATTGGGTTGAATTGGTGGGATGTGGAACCCAAGGATATGGAGGTACAATTTTAACTAAAAAACAGCTAAAATAAACCATTATGTATCAAAATGTAAAAACTATATATACAGAGCTAAGGTTCAAAAATACCTATTCTGTAGACCTATGGAACTTAAAACAAAAACATAAGAAAATAAACAAAAGCCAGTTATCAAATATACAACTAACCTGAAACAGCAGGTGCCAACTCCCTTGCAGTACAGTTAGGAAGATGGATGATAGCTGAAGCAGCTTCATAAATAACCATTTCATGTTTATTTCGCAAGCAGCTCTCAATGAAATCGAAGACTGGACTTTCATGGCTGACAATAAATATACACAGGCCATAATTAGATATCATAAAGAACAGAGACAATGTGCATAGTGGCTAAATGCACAGACAGGGGGACTTCCCTGGTGGCACAGTGGTTAAGACTCCATGCTCCCAATGCAGGGGGCCTGGGTTCAATCCCTGGTCAGGGAATTAGATCCCACATGCATGCTGCAACTGAGAGTTCATATGCTACAACTAAGGAGCCTGTGTGCTGCAACTAAGGAGCCAGTGAGCCGCAACTAACAAGCCCACAAGCTGCAACTAACAAGCCCACGAGCCGCATATAAGACCTGGTGCGACCAAATAAATAAAATTTTTTTTTTAAAAAAAGCAAAGACAGAATGAGAAGCACTTTTGGAATTATGAATGAAGGACCTCTGAAAATACACTCCTCCATAAAAGCAATGAGAATACTGGTGTAAATTTTCAAAATCAACTTTTTCAGCACACTAGAAGTTAGCTAAAGGATTGCAACAATCCTAGGAACATTTATTCAAGAGGAACAGCTGAATCTTCATAAGAACAGTAAGCTTTCTGGTATTTTAACTTGCTCTATTTCATACCCTCTTCCCAGCTTCATGGTAGCCTTGGAAACCTGGGCCTCAGAACCACACTAGTTATGAAAGCCAGCAGCCTAGTAGCCACTGAAGGAGGCAGATGAATTTGGAGCACCATCAAAAGCCCTGTTCCCAGAGCACTGTCACTACTTGACCTGAATGATGCTCCTTAAAAAAAGCCCCATTCATGAAGCTAATTTTTTGGCCACACTACACAGCATGTGGGATCTCAGTTCCCCAACCAGGGGTCAAGCCCATGCACTCTGCAGTGGAAGCGTGGAGTCCAAACCACTGGACCACCAGGGAATTCCCCGAAGCTAATTTTTATTTCATCTAACTCTGAGGACACTCAGTGAGGAAAGCCCTATCCCCAGGAGGTTTGTCTCCAAAAAACAGCGGCAATTGCTTAACACTGCAGTTGCCACAGGTACTGATTCTAGTTGGCGCAAACAAGAGTCTGGCCAAAAAAACTTAAAAGGAAAATCTAAGAAATGAGATGCCCATAAGGGGCTTTAATTTCTGACATATTCCTGGGGATCTAGAAGGCTGTGCAAATACCCAGGAAAGAGCTTACAGAGCTCTAGCCTCTCACCCATGCTTGACTTTGAGTTTCTGCACAATTAGGAAGGGAAGACTAAGGCACAGTTATGCATACCCCAACACACAAAATGCCCACTGAAAAAAAGATGGGAGACATGTTGGTCAAAAGCATTTAAGAAAATCTGTCAAATCATTATCCGAAGACTCAGCTAACCAAGCAGACTTCAGTAGCCACACATGACAAGGAATAAGGACTGCAGAAATTAGTCCAGGAAAGTCACTAAACAAACAACAACAACAAACAGCAACAAAAACAAACTCTGAGAATGGAAAAAGGGGGAAATAAGATTGTCAGTTACCACAGTATATTAAATATCCAGTTTTTGACAAAAAGCTATGACACACAAAGAAATAGTGAGGTATGGCCCATATACAGTGAAAAAAAGCAGTCAATAGAAATTATTCTTGAGGGAGCCCAGATGTTGGATTTACTAGGCAAAGCCTTTAAGTCAACTAATATAAATATGTTCAAAGACACAAAAGAAACCACATCTAAAGAATTAAAGGGAATTAAAAAGTTAAAGGCATGACAATCATGCCTCACCCAAGAGAGAGTATCAATAAAGAGGAAAAAAGTAGTTGTTTTTTTTTTAAAGGAACCAAATAGAAACTCTGGATTTGGAAAGTGCATAACTAGAATAAAAATTTCAAATCTGCTCAGATAAAAAAACAAGTACCTACAATACGCTGCCTACAAGAGACTCACTTTAGGGCAAAAGTCACACATAGATTGAAAGTGAGGGGATGGAAAAAGATACTTCATGCAAATGGAAACAATAAGAAAGCAGGAGTAGCGATATTCGTATCAGACAAAACAGACTTTAAAACAAAGTCCAAAAAGAAAGACAAAGAAGGACACTATATAATGATAAAGGGATTAATACAAGAAGAGGACATTACACTTGTTAACGTATATATGCACCCAATGTAGGAACACCTAAATATACAAAATAAATACTAACAGACATAAAGGGAGAAATTGACAGGAATACAATAATAGTAGGAGACTTTAACACCCCACTGACATCAATGGACAGATCTTTCAGACAGAAAATCAATAAGGCAAGAGAGATCCTAAATGACACAACAGAACAGATGTACTTAATTGGTATCTACAGGACACTTCATCCAAAAAAAACAAAAACAAAAAACAAACAAAATACACATTCTTTTCAAGTGCTCATGGAACATTCTCTAGGATAGACCACACATGAGGACACAAAACAAGCCTCAATGAATTTAAGAAGAAATTATTTCAAGCATTTTTTCTGACCACAACAGTATCAAACTAGAAATCAACCACAGAAAGAAAAATGGGGAAAAAAATCACACGGAGACTAAACAACATCCTACTAAAAAAACCAATGAGTCAACAATGAAATCAAAGAGGAAATCAGAAAATACCTCGAGACAAACGACAATGAAAACACAACCTTACAAAATCTATGCGATGCAGCAGAAGTAGTTCAAAGAGGGAAATTCAGAGCGATACAGGCCTTTCTTGAGCAACAAGTAAAATCTCAAGCAAATAACCTAACCTACCACCTAAAAGAATTAGAAAAAAGAAAAATAAACAAAAGCCAAAGTCATTAGAAGGAAGGAAATAATAAAGATCAGAGAGGAAATAAATAAAATAGAGATCAAAACAATAGAAAAGCTCGATAAAACCAAGAGCTGGTTTTTTTGAAAGGATAAACAAAATCGACAAACCTCTAGCCAGGCTAACAAGAAGAAAAGAGAGAAGACCCAAATAAACAAAATAAGAAATGAGAAAAAACAACCAATACTGCAGAAATACAAAAAGTCATAAGAAAATACTATGAACAGTTACAAACCAACAAATTGAACAACCGAGAAGAAACAGAAAAGGTTTTAGAAACATAGCCAGAATTGAATCAAGAAGAAACATAATTTGAACAGACCAATCACTAGAAGTGAACTAGAATCTGTAATAAAAAACAAACAAAAAAACTAAAAAAACTCCCCACAAACAAAATCCAGGACCAGATGGCTTAACTGGGGAATTCAACCAAACATACAAAGAGGAACGTATACCTATCCTTCTCAAATTATTCCAAAAGATTTAAGAGGAGGAAACACTCCCAAAGTCAGTTTATGCAGCCACCATCACCCTGATACCAAAAACAAAGACACTACAAATAAAAGAAAATTACTGGCCAATATCTTTGACAAATAGAGATGCAAAAATCCTCAACAAAATTTAAGCAAGCCAACTCCAACAACACATATAAAGGATCATACACCATGATCAAGTTGGATTCTTACCAGGGTCACAAAGATGGTTCAACATATGCAAATCAATCAATGTGATATACCACATCAACAAAAGAAACGACAAAAACCACATGATCATCTCAATAGATGTAGAAAAAGCATGTGATAAAATTCAACACCCATTCACGATGAAAACTCTCACTGAAGTGAGTGTAAGGGGAAAACATCTCAACACAATAAAAACCATTTATGACAAACCCAGAGCCAACACAATACTCAACAGTGAAAAGCCGAAAGCCTTCCCACTAAATTCTGGAACAAGACAAGGGTGCCCACTCTTACCACTGCTATTCAACATATTTTTGGAAGTCCTAGCCTCAGCAACCAGACAAGAAAAAGAAATAAAAGGTATCCAAATTGGAAGGGAAGAGGTAAAATTGTCATTATATGCAGATGACACAATACTCTATACAGAAAACCCTAAAGACTCCACACAAAAACTATTAGAACTAATAAATGAATTCAGCAAGGTAGCAGGGTACAAGATTAATATACAGAAATCTGCTGCATTTCTTTACAGTAACAATGAAATATCAGAAAGTAAAAAAAAAAAGTTTAAAATCGCACTAAACACACACAAAAACACAGGAATAAACCTAACCAAGGAGGTGAAAGACCTATATGCTGATAACTCTAAAACACTGATAAAGGAAACTGAAGATGATTCACAGAAATGAAAAGATATCCCACGCTCTTGGATCGGAAGAATTAATATTATTAAAATGGCCATACTACTGAAAGCAATCTACAGATTTAATGCTATATCTATCAAATTACCCATGACATTTTTCACAGAACTAGAACAAATAATCCTAAAATTTATATGGAATCACAGAAGGCCCCGAATTGGCAAAGCAATTCTGAGGAAAAAGAACAAAGCTGGAGGTATAACTCTCCCAGACTTCAGACAATACTACAAAGCTACACTAATCAAAACACTGTGGTATTGGCACAAAAGCAGACATACAAATCAATGGAACAGAATAGAGAGCCCAGAAACAAACCCATACAATTAATCTTCAGCAAAGGAGGCAAGAATATACAATGGAGAAAACACAGTGCCTTCAGCAAATGGTGTTGGGAAAGCTGGACAGCTATTTGTAAATCAATGAAATTAGAACACTCCTTCACATCATATACAAAAATAAACTCAAAATGCCTTAAAGACACATATAGGATGTGACACCGTAAAACTCCTAGAAGACAGGCAAAACATTCTTTGACATAAATAGTAGCAATATTTTCTTAGACCAGTCTCCCAAGGCAATAGAAAAAAAACCAAAAATAAACGGGACCTAATCAAACTTAAAAGCTTCTGCATAGCAAAGGAAACCATCAATGAAATGAAAATACAACCTATAGAATGTGAGAAAATATTTGCAAACAATGTGACTGACAAGGGGTTAATTTCCAAAATATAAAAACAGCTCATAAAACTCAATATCAAAAAAACAAACAACCCAATCAAAAAATGAGCAGATGACATAGACATTTTTCCAAAGAAGATATACAGATGGCCAACATGCATATGAAAAGATGGTCAAGGGCTTCCCTGGTGGCGCAGTGGTTGAGAGTCCGCCTGCTGATGCAGGGGACGCGGGTTCGTGCCCCAGTCCGGGAGGATCCCACATGCCGCAGAGCTGCTGGCCTAAAAAAAAAAAAAAAAAAAAAAAGATGATCAATATCACTAATTAAATGCAAATCAAAACCACAAGGAGGTATCGCTTTACACCAGTCAGAATGGCTATCATCAAAAAGTCTATAAATAGGGCTTCCCTGGTGGCGCAGTGGTTCAGAGTCCGCCTGCCAATGCAGGGGACACGGGTTCATGCCCAGGTCCGGGAAGACCCCACATGCTGCAGAGCGGCTGGGCCCGTGAGCCATGGCGGCTGAGCCTGCGCATCCGGAGCCTGTGCTCCGCAATGGGAGAAGCCACAACAGTGAGAGGCATGTGTACCGCAAAAAAAAAAAAAAGTCTATAAATAATAAATGCTGGAAAGGGTGTGGAGAAAAGGGAACCCTCCTACACTGTTGGTGGGAATGTAAACTGGTGCAACCAGTAAGTAGGGAAAACAGTATGGAGTTTCCTTAAAAAACTAAAAATAGAGCTACCAAATGATCCAGCAATCCTATTCTTGGGCATATAACCAGAAAAGACAAAAACTCTAATTCGAAAAGATACATGCACCCCAATGTTCATAGCAGCATTATTTACAACAGCCAAGACATGGAAGCGACCTAAGTATCCATCAACAGATGAATGGATAAAGAAGAGGTAATATGCATATATATATAATACACACACACACACACACACAATTACTCAGCCATAAAAAAGAATGAATCACTTTGCTGTACACCTGAAACACAGTAGTGTAAATCAACTGTACTTCAATTTTTAAAAAACTGAGAGAGTTCAGAAACAACTTATAAAAAATTCAAATCTGCAATTCAACAGCTGATTTGCACTGACAGTAGAAAAAGCCAGAAAACTTGAGGATAGGTTAAACTGAGATAATCTAGCTGAGGAAAATAAAGAATGAAGGAAAAAAAAAAAAACAGAGCCTTGGAGACCTATGGAATACGACTAAGTATACCAACATTTTCACGATAGGAGTCCCAGAAGGAAAGGAGAGAGACAAAGGGACAAAAGGAATATCCTGAGAAATAATGACCAAAAACTACCAAAATTTGTTAAAAATATTAATCTACACACTTGAGAAGCTCAACAAATCCCAAGTTGGAAAAATAAAAAAAGATCCACATATAGACACACCATAATCAAAGTGCTGAAAGCATAAGACAAAGAGAAAATCTTGACAGAAGCAAGATAAAAGCTACTCATCACATTGTACAGGGGAGCAACAATACAATTAGTGTCTTTTCACCTGAAACAATGAAATAGAGAATGTCATATTCAAAGTGTTGAAATAAAAAGATAAAAATTCTCTATCCAGCAGAACTATGTTCCAAAAATGAAGGCTAATAAAAGGACATGCCCAGATAAGCAGTGACTGAGACAATGTATTGCTAACATACCCGATTTATAAAAAATACTAAACGAAGTCTGTTAAATGGAAAGACTGACTCCAGTGACATGAATAATCAATGAGAAATAAAGAGCACCAGAAATGGTAAATATGAGTTAATATAAATTATTCTACAAATAATTTTTTTCATTTCTCTTAACTAATTAAAGGACATAAAATTATATAAAAATAATTATAACACTGCATTATTGGATAATGCTCATATATGTAATATACATGACAATAATAGCAAACAGGAGCAGGGAGAGAACAGAACTATACTGGAGCAAAGATTCTATATTTTACTAAAATTAAATTAGTCTTAATCTGAAGTAAATCATGGTAAATTAAAATGCATATTCTAATCCCCAGAGAAACAACTTTTTTTTTTTCTTTTTTTGCAGTATGCGGGCCTCTCACTGCTGCGGTCTCTTCCGTTGTGGAGCACAGGCTCTGGACGTGCAGGCCCAGCGGCCATGGCCCCCGGGCCTAGCCGCTCCGCGGCATGTGGGATCCTCCCGGACCGGGGCACGAACCTGCATCCCCTGCATCGGCAGACAGACCCCCAACCACTGCGCCACCAGGGAAGCCCGAGAAACAACTTTTTAAACAGTAAAAATATTGACAGAGAAATTAAAACGATTCAATGAAAATTTTATTTAACGCAAAAGAAGGCAGTCAAAGAGGAAGAGAGGAACAAAAAGGACACTTCTATAGAAAAAACAGCAAAATGGTGAAGGTAAATACAACCATGTCAATAATTATATTAAATGTGAAAGGTCTAAACACCCCAACCAAAAGATAGAGATTGCCAGACAGGATAAAAAAGCAAGATCAAACTATGTGCCGTCTACAAGAGATACACATTAGATTCAAAGATACAAATGAGATGAAAGTAAAATGATGGGAAAAGATATGCCATGCAAACTAATCATAAGAGATCAGGAGTGGCTATATTAATATCAGACAGAGAATTTAAGACAAAATATTACAAGAAACAAAAAGAGACATAATGAGAAGCTGCTCAATACATCAGGATGATATAACAATGATAAACATATACACACTTAACAACAGAGCCTCAAAATATATGAAGCAAAACTTAACACTAGGGCTTCCCTGGTGGCGCAGTGGTTGGAGTCTGCTCCCAGTGCAGGGGTGCAGGTTTCTGCCCCAGTCCGGGAGGATCCCACGTACCGCGGGGCGGCTGGGCCCATGAGCCATGGCCACTGGGCTGTGCATCCAGAGCCTGTGCTCCGTGACAGGAGGGGCCACAGCAGTGAGAGGCCCGCGTACCGCAAAAAACAAAAACGAAAAAAAAAAAAACTTAACACTAAAGGAGAAATAGATCTTTTAACAATAAGAGCTGGAGATGTCTATACCTACCCAATAGCTGATAGAACAACTAGACAAAATCATCCGGGATATAGAGGACCTTGAACAATTTAATTCCTCAACTCAACCTAGAACATTCAACCCAGTGACTGTAAAATACATTCTTTTCAAGTGCACATGGACAGTTCTCAAAGACAGATTAAATGCCAGTCATAAAGTAAGTCTCAATACATTTAAAAGGATAGAAATCATCAAAGCATATTCCCCAACCACGACTGAAGTAAATTATAAATTAGCAACAGAAAATAAAGGAAATCCCCAATATTTGGAAATTAAACAACTTATTTCTAAGTAACCCATGTATCCAGAATAAATCAAATGGAAAACAAGAAAAAATCTGAAACAGAATGACAACACCACCACAGTAAATCAAAATTTATGAGATGTAGCCAAAACAATGCTTGGAGGGAAATTTACAGCTCTAACCACCTATACGAGAAAAGAAGAAAGGTCTCAAATCAGTAACCTAAGTATCCACAATAAAGAAATTAGAAAAAGAAGAGTAAACCAAGTCCACAGCAAGAAGAAAGTAAATAAAGATCAGAGAAAAGATCGATGGACTAGAATGCAGAAAAATAACAATGAAATAAAATGAACGAAACACAAAGCTAGTTCTTTGAAAAAATTCAACAAAATTGACAAACCTTTAGCTAGACTAAACAAGGAAAAAAAAAAGCGAAGAATACAAATTACCAAAATCAGGAATGAAGTAAAGGACAACACTACTGACCCTAAAGGAATTTAAATGATTATAAGAGAATATTATGAACAACTATATGCCAACAAATTAGATAACTTAGATGAAATGGCAAAATCCCTAGAAATACCAAACTACCAAACTTGACTTACAAAGAAATATAGAATCTAAACAGACCTATGAGTTAGTTACTTAAAACCTTCCCTCAAGAGCTTCCCTGGTGGCGCAGTGGTTGAGAGTCTGCCTGCTGAGGCAGGGAACACGGGTTCGTGCCCCGGTCCAGGAAGATCCCACATGCCACGGAGCAGCTGGGCCCGTGAGCCATGGCCACTGAGCCTGCACGTCCAGAGCCTGTGCTCCACAACTGGAGAGGCCACAGCAGTGAGAGGCCCGAGTACTGCAAAAAAAACCCAAAACCTTCTCTCAAAAAAAGCAAAGGTCACAACAGCTTCATTGGTTAATTCTATCAAATATTTAAAGAAATAATACCAATCCTTCACACACTCTTTTATAACATAAATGAGGGTACACTACCTCCCAGCTAATGATGTGATGCCATTATTACCTGGATAACAAAGCCTGACAAATTCTCAGAAAACAACAGACCAATATCCCTCCTGACATAGACATATGAACTCCTTAACAAAATATCAGCAACCTGAATCCACCAATACATAAAAAGAATTATATATCATGATCAAGTAGCATTTTTCCCAAGAATGCAAACAAAATTGATTTAACATCAGAAAATCATGAGGACCTTCAAAATGGCAGAGGAGTAAGACGCGGAGATCACCTTCCTCCCCACAAATACATCAAAAATACATCTACATGTGTAACAACTCCTACTGAACACTGGCAGAAGACCTCAGACTTCCCAAAAGGGAACAGAAGCCCTCAGGTGACCTAAACGCAGAGGGAGGGCCAAATCCAAAGCTGAACGCCAGGAGCTGTGTGAACAAGGAAGGGGAAATTTCTCCTAGAAGCCTCAGGAGCAATAAACTTGATGTACCCTGCATCTGTGGAAAACCTGAATAGACAACGAATTATCCCAAAATTGAGGTGGTAGACTTTGGGAGCAACTGTAGAATGGGGTTTGCTTTCAGCATCTAATTTGTTTCTGATTTTATGTTTATCTTAGTTTAGTATTTAGAGCTTATCATTGGTAGATTTGTTTACTGACTTGGTTGCTCTCTTCCTTTTATATATATTATATATTTTTTCCTTTTTCTCTCTTTGTGAGTGTGTATGTGTGTATGCTTCTTTGTGTGATTTTGTCTGTATACCTTTGCTTTTACCATTTGTCCTAGGGTTCTGTCTGTCCACTTTTTTTTTTAGCATAGTTTTTACTGCTTGTTATCATTGTGAACACTGGCAGAAGACCTCAGACTTCCCAAAAGGGAACAGAAGCCCTCAGGTGACCTAAACGCAGAGGGAGGGCCAAATCCAAAGCTGAACGCCAGGAGCTGTGTGAACAAGGAAGGGGAAATTTCTCCTAGAAGCCTCAGGAGCAATAAACTTGATGTACCCTGCATCTGTGGAAAACCTGAATAGACAACGAATTATCCCAAAATTGAGGTGGTAGACTTT
The DNA here is from genome assembly GCF_003031525.2 of Neophocaena asiaeorientalis asiaeorientalis. Classification (NCBI taxonomy): domain Eukaryota; kingdom Metazoa; phylum Chordata; class Mammalia; order Artiodactyla; family Phocoenidae; genus Neophocaena; species Neophocaena asiaeorientalis. Next base: position 5,130,517 of record NW_020172457.1, on the reverse strand, counting down.
GGGAGCAACTGTAGAATGGGGTTTGCTTTCAGCATCTAATTTGTTTCTGGTTTTATGTTTATCTTAGTTTAGTATTTAGAGCTTATCATTGGTAGATTTGTTTACTGACTTGGTTGCTCTCTTCCTTTTATATATATTATATATTTTTTCCTTTTTCTCTCTTTGTGAGTGTGTATGTGTGTATGCTTCTTTGTGTGATTTTGTCTGTATACCTTTGCTTTTACCATTTGTCCTAGGGTTCTGTCTGTCCACTTTTTTTTTTAGCATAGTTTTTACTGCTTGTTATCATTGGTGGATTTGTTTATTGGTTTGGTTGCTCTCCTTTTTTTAAATTATTTTTATTTTTAATAATTTTTTATTTTAATAACTTTATTTTATTTTTTCTTTCT
>NW_020172457.1:5087988-5130083 GCF_003031525.2 Neophocaena asiaeorientalis asiaeorientalis | reverse complement strand
CAAAACACACCACCAGACGTGATACTGCCCACCAGAAAGACAAGACCCAGCCTCATCCACCAGAACACAGGCACCAGTCCCCTCCACCAGGAAGCCTACACAACCCACTGTACCAGCCTTACACACTGAGGGCAGACACCGAAAACAACGGGAACAACGAATCTGCAGCCTGGGAAAAAGGAGATTCCAAGCGCAGTAAGTTAAGCAAAATGAGAAGACAGAGAAACACACAGCATATGAAGGAGTAAGGTAAAAACCTACAACGAATTATCCCAAAATTGAGGTGGTAGACTTTGGGAGCAACTGTAGAATGGGGTTTGCTTTCAGCATCTAATTTGTTTCTGATTTTATGTTTATCTTAGTTTAGTATTTAGAGCTTATCATTGGTAGATTTGTTTACTGACTTGGTTGCTCTCTTCCTTTTATATATATTATATATTTTTTCCTTTTTCTCTCTTTGTGAGTGTGTATGTGTGTATGCTTCTTTGTGTGATTTTGTCTGTATACCTTTGCTTTTACCATTTGTCCTAGGGTTCTGTCTGTCCACTTTTTTTTTTAGCATAGTTTTTACTGCTTGTTATCATTGGTGGATTTGTTTATTGGTTTGGTTGCTCTCCTTTTTTTAAATTATTTTTATTTTTAATAATTTTTTATTTTAATAACTTTATTTTATTTTTTCTTTCTTTCTTTTTCTTTCTCCCTTTTCTTCTGAGCTGTGTGGCTGACAGGGTCTTGGTGCTCTGGCCGGGTGTCAGGCCTGAGCCTCTTACGTGGGAGAGCCAAGTTCAGGACATTGGACCACCAGAGACCTCCCGGCCCCATGTAATATCAAACAGCAAAAGCTCTCCCAGAGATCTCCATCTCAACGCTAAGACCCAGCTCCACTCAACGACCAGCAAGCTACAGGTCTGGACACCCCATACCAAACAACTAGCAAGACAGGAACACAACCCCACCCATTAGCAGAGAGGCTGCCTAAAATCATAATAAGTTCACAGACACCCCAAAACACACCACCAGACGTGATACTGCCCACCAGAAAGACAAGACCCAGCCTCATCCACCAGAACACAGGCACCAGTCCCCTCCACCAGGAAGCCTACACAACCCACTGTACCAGCCTTACACACTGAGGGCAGACACCGAAAACAACGGGAACAACGAATCTGCAGCCTGGGAAAAAGGAGATTCCAAGCGCAGTAAGTTAAGCAAAATGAGAAGACAGAGAAACACACAGCATATGAAGGAGTAAGGTAAAAACCCACCAGACCAAACAAATGAAGAGGAAATAGGCAGTCTACCTGAAAAATAATTCAGAGTAATGATAGTAAAATGATCCAAAATCTTGGAAATAGAATGGAGAAAATACAAGAAAAGTTTAACAAGGACCTGGAAGAACTAAAGAGCAAACAAACAATGATGAACAACACAATAAATGAAATTTAAGATTCTCTAGAAGGAATCAATAGAAGAATAACAGAGGCAGAAGAATGGATAAGTGACCTGGAATATAAAATAGTGGTAATTACTACCACAGAGCAGAAATAAAGAAACAAGAACGAAAAGAATTGGGGACAGTCTCAGAGACCTCTGGGACAACATTAAATGCACCAACATTCAAATTATAGAGGTCCCAGAAGAAGAAGAGAAAAAGAAACAGAGTGGGAAGATATTTGAAGAGATTATGGTTGAAAACTTCCCTAATATGGGAAAGGAAATAGTCAATCAAGTCCAAGCACAAAGAGTCCCATACAGAATAAATCCAAGGAGAAACACGCCAAGACACATATTAATCAAACTATCAAAAATTAAATACAAAGAAAAAATATTAAAAGAGAAAATCAACAAATAACAAACAAGGGAATCCCCATAAGGTTAACAGCTGATTTCTCAGCAGAAACTCTGCAAGCCAGAAGGGTGTGGTAGGACATACTTAAAGTGATGAAAAGGAAAAACCTACAACCAAGATTACGCTATCCAGCAAGGATCTCATTCAGATTCGATGGAGAAATTAAAACCTTTACAGCCAAGCAAAAGCTAAGATAATTCAGCACCACCAAACCAGCTTTACAACAAATGCTAAAGGAACTTCTCTAGGCAGGAAACACAAAACAAGGAAAAGACCTACAATAACAAACCCCAAACAATTAAGAAAATGGTAATAGCAACATACATATCGATAATTACCTTAAAGTTAAATGGATTAAATGCTCCAACCAAAAGACATAGACTGGCTGAGTGGATCCAAAAGCAAGACCCGTATATTTGCTGTCTACAAGAAACCCACTTCAGACCTAAGGACACATACAGAATGAAAGTGTGGGAATGGAAAAAGAAATTCCATGCAAATGGAAATCAAAAGAAAGCTGGAGTAGCAATTCTTGTATCAGACAAAATAGACTTTAAAATAAAGAGTATTATAAGAGACAAAGAAGGACACTACATAATGATCAAGGGGTCAATCCAAGAAGGAGATATAACAGTTGTAAATATTTATGCACCCAACATAAGAGCACCACAATATATAAGGCAAATGCTAACGGCCATAAAAGGGGAAATCAATCAGTAACACAATAATAATAGGGGACTTCAACACCCCACATTCACCAAGGGATAGATCATCCAAAATGAAAATAAATAAGGAAATACAAGCTTTAAGTGATACATTAGGGCCTCCCTGGTGGTGCAGTAGTTGGGAGTCCGCCTGCCGATGCAGGGGACGCGGGTTCGTGCCCCGGTCCGGGGGGATCCCGCGTGCCGTGGAGTGGCTGGGCCCGTGAGCCATGGCCGCTGTGCCTGCGCACCAGGAGCACAGCGGGAGAGGCCACAACAGTGAGAGGCCCATGTACCACAAACAAACAAACAAAAAACAACAATAAAAAAAATGATACATTAAACAAGATAGACTTAATTGATATTTATAGGACATTCCATCCCAAAACAACAGAATACATGTTCTTCTCAAGTGCTCATGGAACATTCTCCAGGATAGATCATATCTTGGGTCACAAATCAAGCCTTGGTAAATTTAGGAAAACTGAAACCGTATCAAGTATCTTTTCCAACCACAACACTATGAGACTAGATATCAATTACAGGGAAAAAAAATGTGTGAAAAAATACAAACACATGAAGGCTAAACAATACACTACTAAAGAACCAAGAGATAACTGAATAAATCAAAGAGGAAATCAAAAAATACCTAGAAACAAATGACAATGAAAACACGATGACCCAAAACCTATGGGATGCAGAAAAAGCAGTTCTAAGAGGGAAGTTTATAACAATACAATCCTACCTCAAGAAACAAGAAACACCTCAAATAAAGAACCTAACCTTACACCTAAAGCAATTAGAGAAAGGAGAACAAAAAAAACCCAAAGTTAGCAGAAGGAAAGAAATCATAAAGATCAGATCAGAAATAAATGGAAAAGAAATGAAGGAAACGATAGCAAAGATCGATAAAACTAAAAGCTGGTTCTTTGAGAAGTTAAACAAAATTGATAAACCATTAGCCAGACTCACAAAGAAAAAAAGGGAGAAGACTCAAATCAACAGAATTAGAAATGAAAAAGGAGAAGTAACAACTGACACTGCGGAAATACAAAGGATCACGAGAGATTACTACAAGCAACTATATGCCAATAAAATGGACAACCTAGAAGAAATGGACAAATTCTTAGAAAATCACAACCTTCTGAGACTGAACCAGGAAGAAACAGCAAATGTGAACAGACCAGTCACAAGCACTGAAATTGAAACTGTGATTAAAAATCTCTTCCAACAAACAAAAGCCCAGGACCAGATGGCTTCACAGGTGAATTCTATCAAACATTTAGAGAAGAGCTAACATCTATCCTTCTCAAACTCTTCCAAAATATAGCAGAAGGAGGAACACTCCCCAACTCATTCTACAAGGCCACCTTCACTTTGATACCAAAACCAGACAAAGATGTCACAAAAAAGAAAACTACAGGCCAGTATCACTGACGAACATAGATGCAAAAATCCTCAACAAAATACTAGCAAACAGAATCCAACAGCACATTAAAAGGCTCATGCCCCATGATCAAGTGGGGTTTACGCCAGGAATGCAAGGATTCTTCAATATACGTGAATCAATCAATGTGATACACCATATTAACAAATTAAAGGAGAAAAACCACATGATCATCTCAACAGATGCAGAAAAAGCTTTTGACAAAATTCAACACCGGTTTATGATAAAAACCCTCCAGAAAGTGGGCATAGAGGGAACTTACCTCAAAATAATAAAGGCCATATGGTGAAAAACTGAAACCAGTTCCACTAAGATCAGGAAAAAGACAAGGTTGCCCACTCTCACCACTCTTATTCAACATAGTTTTGGAAGTTTTAGCCACAGCAATCAGAGAAGAAAAAGAAATAAAAGGAATACAAATTGGAAAAGAAGTAAAACTGTCACTGTTTGAAGATGACATGATACCATACATAGAGAATCCTAAGGATGCCACCAGAAAACTACTAGAGCTAATCAATGAATTTGGTAAAGTAGTAGGATACAAAATGAATGCACAGAAATCTCTTGCATTCCTATACACTAATGATGAAAAATATGAAAGAGAAATTAAGGAAACACTCCCATTTACCATTGCAACAAGAAGGATAAAATACCTAGGAATAAATCTACCTGGAGACAAAAGACCTGTATGCAGAAAACTGTAAGACACTGATGAAAGAAATTACAGATGATACAAACATATGGAGAGGTATACCATATTCTTGGATTGGAAGAGTCAACATTGTGAAAATGACTATACTACCCAAAGCAATCTACAGATTCAATGCAATCCCTAGCAAACTACCAATGGCATTTTTCACAGAACTAGAACAAAAATTTCACAATCTGTATAGAAACACAAAAGACCCCGAATACCCGAAGCAACCGTGAGAAAGAAAAACGGAGCTGGAGGAATCAGGCTCCCGGACTTCAGACTATACTACAAAGCTACAGTAATCAAGACAGTATGGTACTGGCACAAACACAGAAATATAGATCAATGGAACAGGGGAGAAAGCCAAAAGATAAATCACGCACATATGGTCACCTCATCTTTGATAAAGGAGGCAAGAATATACAATGGAAAAAAGGCAACCTCTTCAATAAGTGGTGCTAGGAAAACTGGACAGCTAAATGTAAAAGAATGAAATTAGAACACTCCCTAACACCATACACACACAAAAAAACCTCAAAATGGATTAAAGACCTAAATATAAGGCCAGACACTATAAATCTCTTAGAGGAAAACACAGGCAGAACACTCTATGACATAAATCACAGCAAGATCCTGTTTGACCCACCTCCTAGAGAAAGATAAATAAAAACAAAAATAAACAAATGGGACCTAATGAAACTTAAAAGCTTTTGCACAGCAAAGGAAAACATAAACAAGACAACCCTCAGAATGGGAGAAAATATTTGCAAACGAAGCAACTGACAAAGCATTAATCTCCAAAATATACAAGCAGCTCATGCAGCTCAATATCAAAAAACAACCCAATCCATAAATGGGCAGAAGACCTAAATAGACATTTCTCCAAAGAAGATATACAGATTGACAACAAACACATGAAAGGATGCGCAACATCACTACTCATTAGAGAAATGCAAATCAAAATCACAATGAGCTATCACCTCACACCAATCAGAATGACCATCATCAGAAAATCTACAAACAATAAATGCTGGAGAGGGTGTGGAGAAAAGGGAACCCTCTTGCACTGTTGAGGGGAACGTAAATTGATACAGCCACTATGGAGAACAGTATGGAGGTTCCTTAAAAAACTAAAAATAGAACTACCATATGACTGAGCAATCCCACTACTGGGCATATACCCTGAGAAAACCATAATTCAAGAAGAGTCATGTACCACAATGTTCATTGCAGCTCTATTTACAATACCCAGAACATGGAAGCAACCTGAGTGTCCGTCGACAGATGAATGGATAAAGAAGATGTGGCACATATATACAATGGAATATTACTCAGCCATAAAAAGAAACGAAATTGAGTTATTTGTAGTGAGGTGGATGGACCTAGAGTCTGTCATACAGAGTGAAGTAAGTCAGAAAGAGAAAAACAAATACCGTATGCTAACACATATATGTGAATTCTAAAAAAAAAAAAAAAATGGTTCTGAAGAACCTAGGGGCAGGACAGGAATAAAGATGCAGATGTAGAGAATGAACTTGAGGACATGGGGAGTGGGAAGGGTAAGCTGGGAAGAAGTGAGATAGTGGCATAGCTAGTGGGAAGCAGCCACATAGCACAGGGAGATCAGCTCCATGCTTTGTGTCCACCTAGAGGGGTGGGATAGGGAGGGTGGGAGGGAGACACAAGAGGGAGGAGATATGGGGATACATGTATATGTATAGCTGATTCACTTTGTTATACAGTAGAAACTAACATACGATTGTAAAGCAATTATACTCCAACAAAGATGTTAAGAAAAACAAAAACACAACAAACAAAAAAACAAACAACCTGATTTAAAAATGGGCAGAAGTACAGAATAGTCATTATTCCAAAGAAGGCATACAGATAGCCAACAGGCACATGTAAAGATGCTCAACATCACTAGTTATTAGAGAAATGCAAATCAAAACCACAATGAGATATCACCTCATACTTGCCAGAACAGACATCCTTAAACAGTCCACAAATAACAAATGCTGTGGAGAATGGTGTGGAGAAAAGGGAACCCTCCTACACTGTTGGTGGGAATATAAATTGGTGCAGCCACTATGGAAAACAATATGGAGACTCCTCAGAAAACTAAAAACAGAGCTACCATATGATCCAGCAATTCCACTCCTGGGGATATATTCAAAGAAAAGGAAAATGTTAATTCAAAAAGATATATGCACCCCAGTGTTCACAGCAGCATTATTTACAACAGCCAAAATATAGAAGCAACCTAAGTGTCCATGAACAGATGAATGGATAAAGAATATGTCGTATATATACACAGGGGAATACCACTCAGCCATAAAAATAAATGAAATTTTACTGTTTGTAACAACATGGATGAACTTGGAGGATATTATGCTAAGTGAAATAAGTCAGAGAAAGACAAATACTGTATGATATCATTTATATGTGGAATCTAAAAAATAAAACAAACTAGTGAATATAACAAAAAAGAAAAAGACTCACACATATAGAGAAGAAACTAGTGGTTACCAGTAGGGAGAGGGAAGGGGGAGCGGCAATATAGGGGTAGGAGAGTAAGAGACACAAACTATTATTCATAAAATAAATAAGCTACAAGGATATATTGTACAGCACAGGTAATACACACAAGATTTGATAATGACTAGAAATGGAGTATAACCTTTAAAAATTGTGAATCACTATGTTGTACACCTGAAACATATAATATTGTAAATCAACTCTACCTCAATTTTAAAAAAGGAAAAAGAAAATCACTTTGTGTTACATACCAAATTAATAATAAAAAGGACAGAAACCACATGATCATCTTAACAGGTACAGAAAAAGCAGTCAACAAAATCTAACACCCATTTATGATAAATACTCTCAAAAAGGCTAGAGAATGAAGGGAATCCCCTCAACCTGATAAAGGGCATCTTCATAAAATCCATGGTTAACGTCATGCTTAATGCTTTCCCCTTAAGATCAGGGACAAGGCAAGGATACCTGCTTTCACCACTTCTATTCAACATTGTACTGAAGGTTCAAGATGGTACAATTAGGAAAAAAAGAAATTAAAGACATCTAGTTTGGAAAGGAAGAAGTAAAACTGTATTTGTTCTCAGATGACATGAGCCTGTACATGAAAATCCCAAGGAATATAACACACACACACACACACACACACACACACACACACACACAAATGGAACAAATAAATGACCATATCAAGGTTACAGGATACAAGATCAACACGTGAAAATCAAAAATCAACAATCAACTGCTGATTTCTATATATTGGCAACAATTAATCCAAAACAAAATTAACAGAACATTTCCATTCACAGCAGCATCAGAAAGAGTAAAATACTTAGAAATAAATTTAATAAAAGCAATGCAAGACTTTTACACTGAAAACTACAAAACCCTGCTGAGAAATCTAAATAAATGGAGAAACAATTTCTGTTCATGGACTGGAAGACTAGATATTGTCAAGATGGAAATTCTCCCAACTTGACTTATCCAAAATAGATCTATTCTATTCAATGCGAGCCCTATCAAAATGCCAGCAGGCTTTTTGTTGTAGAAATTCAAAGCTGATCCTAAAATTATATGGAAATATAAAGGACCCAGAATAGTCAAAACAATTTTCAAAAAACTAAATATAGCAAACATTGACAGATCTGAAGGGAAAAGAGAGCAATTCAATAATAGTAGAAGACTTCAATACCCCACTTTCAATAATGGATAAAACATCCAGACAGAAAATCAATAAGGAAGCAGTGGGCTGGAACTACATTGACCTAACAGACATATACAGAACATTTTGCCCAACAGCAGCAAAATACACATTCTTCTCAAGTGCACAGGGAATGTTCTCCAGAATAGATCACATTAGGTAACAAGTCTTAACAAATTCAAGAAGATTAAAATCATACCAAGTATCTTTTTCAACCACAACGGGATGAAATTAGAATTAACAAAAGGAAACTGGAAAATTCACAAACATACGAAAATTAAACAACACACTCTTGAACAACCAATGGGTCAAAGAAGAAATCAAAAGAGAAATTAGAAAATACCTTCATACAAACAAAAACACAGCATACCAAAACTTATGGGATGCAGTAAAAGCAGTACTAAGAGGGAAGTTCATAGCAAAAACTGTAATTTTTTAAAAGGCCAACTATAATACTGGACATACAAAATCAAAAATAATTGCCAGAGAAATTCTGGAAATTAATAAATGAGTTAAACAAGTGCGGAGTATGGTCATTTTGTCCAAAACTGATCTTCCGGCCACTCAGAAAAGAAGCTGGATTCCTATGAACTTCCATAACAACTGGACTCAGCTAAATGTGTAATCGATTCTGGTCACCCACAAAGCTTGTACTCAAGCTCCTTCCTATCATGCCAAAGGAGGGGCTGGTGCTTCCCCAACAGTAAAGGTGGACATGGAGATTTCTACTACTAGCATGCCATGTCATACATCTGGCAAGGTTTGGATCCCAGCCCTTGATTATGCCAGGGAAGGGCTGCTTCCCTCAAAATTTATGTTAAGCCGTCAAAATAGGTTCTAGGTTACCCAATTTGTTGGCATATTTATACACAGTAGTTTAAAAATCTCAAAACCCAAGGGTCATAATCCCTTTCTCGGGGTGAGAAAAATGGTCCTGATAGACCTCTGTACACTGTCCTAGGATGAAAAGGCAATGTGGAGCCCAGTGCAACTAGTACTGCACCAGTCTATGCGTTTCGCCCAATGAATGTTACTCCAGTAGGTTAGGTATGAGTTTTGCTTGGATATTTGTACTTATTTGCATAAAAATTGTTACAGCAAGGTGGGCATCAAGCCAGGTTTCTACTGTAGCTTTCTGGAAGTGGATCAAAGAATGAGAGGTCATCTGGCAGCATGACCAAAAGAGACTCATTTTGGCAGCATGGCCAGTCATTGGGATGGTTGGTCTCACTAGCTGCCTGTGGAAAAATATCCCTAAAGTCCCAATGAATGAAAAATCTGGGGGATAAGATTGCCCAGGTTAGAACTTCTTGGTTTTTATTAATGTTCTTGGTGGGAGTGTCCCAGGAAGAGGCAAACTCAACTGAGGGGAAAGCTAAACAATCCCTGATAAAATCATATACACACACAGAGAGAAGAGAAATAAGGATACAAAACAAGAACTGAGAAACACTACTGCAAATGAATAAGAGAGGAGGATTTGTTCTACCATATATCTACACTATTATAAAGCTGTGATGATAAGGCAATGTTTTGCTGGTACAGGGAGAGAAATATAGAGTAGTGGAGAACAGGAGCCCAGAAACAGACCAATGCATATAAGGATGCCTGTTTCATGGCAAAGCTGATATTGCATAGCAATGGGTATAGACAGGTATTTCAACAAATGGTGCTGGGACTACTGCATATCCATATGGGAAAAAAAGACTGCTACCTTATACCATATCCAAAAAACAATTCCAGGTAGATTATAGACCTAAAACATGGAAGTTAAAACTATAACGCTTGTAGAAAATCAGAAGATACATTTGAGAACTTGGGGTAGAAAACATTTCTTGATCAAGACACCAAAAATATTATTCTGAAAGTAAAAGAATGACATGACCTTTAAGAATGTTCTGTTCATTAAGATATCAAGAAAGGGAACAGACAAACTTGAGTGGGAAAAGCTATTTGCAACTTATACAACCAACAAAGGACTCACATCTAGAATACAGAAGAACTAGAAATCAATAAGGATAAAACAGATAACCCAAACAAAAAAAAAAAAGGGCAAAACTCCAATAGATATTTAAATAAAAAGAATATCCAAATGGCTCATAAATATAGAAAAAGGTTCTCAAACTCATTAGTAATTAGAAAATTACAAATTAAAACCACAATGATTTGACAATGATGCCAAGACAATTCAAGGGAAAAGGACCAGTCTCTCAACAAATGGTGCTGAGACAACTGCAAACTCATATTGCAACTGCATATCCACATGCAAAAGAATGAAAATGGACCCCTGCTTCACACCATATACAAAAATATCTCAAAATGGATCAAAGACCAAAATGTAAAAAATAAAACTCTTAGAAGAAGGAAGCACAGGTGTAAATCTTTGTGACCTTGGGTTAGATAATGGTTTCCTAGGTATAATAACAAGGCACAAGCAACCAAAGAAAGAAAGACAAATTAGACTTCATTAAAATTTAAAACTTCTGTACTTCAAAGGACATTATCAAGAAAGTGAAAAGGAAGGCCACAGAATGGGAGGAAATACTTGAAAATTATATACCTAGTAAAGGTCTAGTATCCAAAATATATTTAACAACTATTTCAAACAACAATAAAAGACAAATAACCCCATTTTTTTTTAAACGAGCAAAGGATTTTAAAAAGATATACAAATGCCCAATAAGCATATGAAAAGATGCTGAAACTTGTTAGGGAACTAAAACTTTTCTTGCTGTCAGACCAAGAACTTATCTGTATAATTTTTTTTTCAATAAAACTTTTCCAGTGGGGGGGGGGGAAATCCCACATTGATATACCTCTTCATACCTACTATGGTGTGTATAGTAAGAAAAGACAGACAATAGTGAGTGTTGGTGAGGATGTGGAGAAATCAGAACTTCACACACTGCTGGCAAGAATGTAAAATGGTTACAACCACTTTGTCAAACAGTTTGGCACTCCTCGAAAAGTTAAACATAGTTACATTATGACCTGGGGATTCTACTCACAGGTAAATATCCAAGAGAATTGAAAACATGTCCACGTAAAAAATTATGCATGACTGCCAATAGCAGCATTATTCATAATAGCCAAAGAGTGGGAACAATCCAAATGTCCATCAACAGACGAATGAATAAATAAAATATGGTATAGCCACCCAGTGGAATATTATTCACCCATAAAAAGAATGAGGTACTGATACTTCTTCAATATAGATGAACCCTGAAAAGATTATTGTAAGTGAAACCAAAAACTAAAGACCACATATTGTATGATTCCACTTATATGAACTGTCCAGAACAGGCAAGTCCATAGAGACAGGAAGCAGATTAATGTTTTCCAGGGGTTGAGGGGAGGGTAGAATAGGGAGTAGGACTGTTAATGGGTTGGGGTTTTCTTTTTAGGGTGGTAAAAATGTTCTGGAGTTAGTAGTAGTGGTTATACAACTTTGTGAATATACTAAGGACCACTGAATTATACACTTTACAAAGGTGAATTTTATGATATGCAAGTTATAGCTCAATAAAAAATATATAATATACCCCTTAGATTAGTAAAATTTTTAAAGTTTGACAATATCAAGCCTCAGGAAATCCCACACTGCTGGCTGGAGTGTAAATTGGTACAATCACTTTGAAAAAAAGTCTAACGTTAGCTAGTAAAGAGATGTATACCCAATGATCTAGCAATTCTATTCCTAGATATGTACCCTATAGAAATGCATGCTTACATACAAAGTCATAAAGCTATGGTAATGAGGCAGTGTGGTATGAGGTACAGGGATACTGTTTATAGCCATTTCATTATTAATAAGTCCTCCAAACAGAAAATAATCCAAACGCCCATTAATAGAGGAATGAATATAAATAAACTAGGAAGTATTCAATCAAGGAAATATAAAATATAATTAAAATGAACTAGAGCTACACCAAAAGCAAGGGTGAATCTTACACCAGAATACTGAGTGGAAAAAAAAAAAAAAAACAAGACCCAAAATACTGCATGATTCTACAGACAGAATGTTCAAAACAAGGGAAAACTAAACTTTACTGTTTAGGGATACATGCACAGGGGGGTAAAATTCTAAATAAAAGCAAAGAAATAACTACCATAAAAGTCAGAAAGTGGTTTCTACTGGGGGTAGTTATGACCAAGAAGGATACATAAAACATTTCTGAAATACCAGAAATGTACTACCACCTAATGTATATAAGAGTGTCTCACAGAAAGTGGACATAATGTATACAACTACAACTTTTATGCATTTTTCTATATGTACATTATGTTTCTCAATTTAAAAATTTTAAAGAATTAATATTATGTATTCTCTCTTGGACACAGGGTTATAAATCCAAGGTCAATTTTGTTATCAGTGATATACAGGTCAACTACAGTCTGAAGTTTTTATGCTTGATTGGCCATCTAAGAGAAGTGTTTAAAGTCTCCCAAGACCTTGAGATTGGGATTGACATATATACACTAATATGTATAAAACAGATAACTAATAAGAACCTGCTGTATAAAAAAATAAAATTCAAAATCCAAAAATAAATAAAGTCTCCCAAGACCTTAATTTCTTGTATTTAACATTTCGCTTTACATATTTTGAAACAACGCTGTTAAGTATATGTAAGATCGCTCCTGTTATACCATTTTTAAGACCATTACTTTTGTCAAAATACAAAATCCCACTGTCATTTTTAATGCTTTAAACCTTGATTCCTATTGGGGCTTAGATTAATAATGCTAAACTATTTCTTTGTGTTAGTATATATCTAGCATATATTCTTGACATATTTACTTGAAATGTTTCCTCGTCATTCTGTTTGGAAGTGTCTTATGTAAAAGGCTATATAGTAGGTCTGTTATTTTGTTTAACCAATCTGAGACTCTTTTAATAAGTAATCCTTTAATAATGTAAGTAAACCCATTTACATTTATTATTATAATTGAAATATCTTGTTTGCTAGCCAGCCTCCAAGATGGTCCTCCCAAATCTCCACTTTTGAATGTCTACATCCTTGTGTAGTCCCCTCCCACATTATACGAGGGTTGGTCTGTGTGACCAAGAGAAAGCATCAGAGGTGATGGCATGTCACTTTCAAGATTAGGTTATAAAACACTGCAGCTTCCACCTTAGGCTCTCTCCCTCAGTTCACTCTGGAGAAGCCAGATGCCAGGCTGTGAGGACGTCCAGGCAGCCTAGAGAAAGGCTCTCAAAGTGAGAAACGAAGCACCTGGTCAATAGCCAGGAAGAAACTGAGGCCTATCAACTACTGCATGAATGAAATTGGAATCTTCCAGATTCAGATGACTACAGCTCTGACAACTTGACTGCAACTTCATGAAGAACCCTGAACCAAAACCAGACGGCTAAGCTACTTCCAAATTCCTATCTCACAGAAACTGTGAGATAATAAATGTCTGCTATAAGCGGCTATGTTTTGGGCTAATCTGTCACACAGCAAGAGATAACACATTTACACTTAATTCTATCCAATTTATTTTCTTTTTTCTATTTATATACTTTGCCTTTATTATTTTTTCCTTACCAACCTTCAATCAACTTTTCTTTGTTCCATTTTTATTTCAACATTATTAAAGCTTTATATTCCATTTATATTCTTAGTTACTAACCCATATATATTTCTGACAAAGTTTAATATCACTAACAATATCTTCCTCCCAAACAAAAACCAACCACAAAACCTTCACATGCTTTTACTTCCATCTAACATCAATATTCATCATGGTAGGCTTCCCTGGTGGCGCAGCGGTTGAGAGTCCGCCTGTCGATGCAGGGGACACGGGTTCGTGCCCCGGTCTGGGAAGATCCCACATGCCGCGGATTGGCTGGCCCCTTGAGCCATGCCCGCTGAGCCTGCGCGTCCGGAGCCTGTGCTCCGCAACGGGAGAGGCCACAATAGTGAGAGGCCCGCGTACCGCAAAAACAAAAACAAAAAAAAAATACTACAGATTAGTTGTGCCAGTTAAGTCTGAAATTAATTTATACAAAACTATACAGAATGTATTTGTATGTGACTTCTTTGAGATTTATCCATGTGGTTACATTTGACAATGTAATATGTTCATTTCCACTGTTGCATACTGTTTACTATCTGAATATACCACAATTTATTTTTTGATTCTACCAGTGATGGACCTTTGGCCTGCTTCCATTTCAGGGCTATTATGAAAAACAGTACTAAAGGTATCCTTGGTATGTCTTTTGACACACAAACGTATGCATTTCTGTTTGGTATTTAAAAGAAGTCAATTGAAATTCTGATTGAGGGTTCAATGAATTCATGAATCAAAATAAGATGATGTGCTATCTTTACAGTATTGAATATTCTAATCTAAAAACATGATATATCCCTCCATTTATTCAAGTCTTACTTTAAATAACATTTGATAATTTTCTGTGTAGAGATGTATACAATTTTCGGTAGATTTATTCCTAATGATTTGATTTTAATTAAAATGGTACCATCTTTTCAAAATTGTATCTTATTGATCAGTTGCTGGTATGTAGAAATAAAATTGATTCTGGATATTAGCCTATCCAGTAACTTTGGTAAATGCATGTATCAATTCTAATAGGTAATATATAGATTATTTTGCACTTTCTATATACACAGTCATGTTGTCTGCAAAGACACTTTCATGTCATCTTTCAAATCTTTAGGTATTTTATTTTTTTCTTAACTTATTGCACCAAGTAGGGCCTTCCAGTAAAATGTTACTTAAAAAACAGGATTAGCAAGCATCCTTGTCTCATTCACAATCTTAAAGGGAAAGCCTTTAATTGTTCATCAATAAGTATAAAGTTTATTGTAGATTTTTTGGTACTCTTACCAGAATAATTATGTTCCCTTCTATTATTTGCTTTGGAAAGATATTTTTAATTACAAATTGCCACTGAATTTTATCAATTGCTTTTTAGCATCAAGATGTTAAGATTTATCTCCTTTATTCTTTTTTTTTTTTTTTTTTTTTTTGCGGTACGCGGGCCTCTCACTGTTGTGGCCTCTCCCGTTGCGGAGCACAGGCTCCGGACGTGCAAGCCCAGCCGCTCCGCGGCATGCGGAATCTTCCCGGACCGGGGCACGAACCTGTGTCCCCTGCATCGGCAGGCGGACTCTCAACCACTGCGCCACCAGGGAAGCCCTCCTTTATTCTTTAGATGAGAAATATTATGTTGATTTTTGACTGTTAGGTCAACCTTACAGTTCTAGAATAAATGCATACTGGGAAATACTTGTTCATTATTTCTTCATATACCGTTTTTGCTCCATTCTCTCACATCTCCCTCTGGATTCCAATCATATATCAAGTGATATTATGCCACAGTTCTCTGAAGCTCTGTTTATTTTTCCTTAATCTGTTCTCTCTGTTCTTCAAATTAGTTACTTTCTATAGCACTATCTTCAAATTCACTAACACTTTCACTCTCCTCAGCCATCTCTAGTTTGGTGTTAGGCTCATCCAGCAAATAATCCATTTCAGTTATTGTACTTGTAGCAGGCAAAATGGCTTCCCAAAGATGTCCATGCTTTCCTCCATGGAACCTGTGAATATGTTACCTTAAATGGCACAGACCAACCCCTGGCTGACAGCCAGCAAGGAAACAGGGACTTACAATCTATAACCACAAAGAAATGAATTTGGCCAACAACCTTAACGAGATTGCAAGTGGATTTTTTCCCAAAGCCTCCAGTAAGCAAAAGCACACTGCCAACATCTTAACTTTACCCCATGAGACCAATGTCTAACCTAAAGAACTGTGAGATCATGGATGTTGTGATTACATTTGTGGTAATTTGTTATGGCAGCAATAGAACACTAATACAGATTTTGGTACCTGGAAGTGAGGTGCTACTATAATACCTAAAATTGTGGAACTGCTTTTGGAACCAGACAATAGGCAGAGGCTGGAAGAATTCTAGTGAGCATAATGAAGAAAATCTAAAATGCCTTGATGGACTGTTATTATAAATTTGATCTTGAAGGAGAGGCAGTGAGGGCTCAGACTGCTTGTAGAAAGCTGGTCTTGGAGGATCAGAAGGAAGTCAGAAACTTGTTATTGTAAAATGGAGTAAGGTGGATCCTTGTTATGTACTGGCACAGAGCTCAGTGAAACTGTGTCCTACAGTTATGTGGAAAGCAGAATTTGTAATTTTTGGATATTTACTTGAGGGATATTTACTTGAGGGAATTTCCAAGGAAAGTGGTGAAGGTATGACCTGGTTTCCTCTTGCTGCTTATAGTAAAATGTGACTACTGGTTACATTTCCCAAATTCTTTGCACTTCTAGCAATTTTATTTTATTTTTATTTTTTTAGTTATTACTGTATATAGACATTGTGAACGATATAATGCAAAGACTCTAGAATCTAAGATGTTCCTGTAGCAGGCAGTTAACTGAGCTGGGATCGAATTCCAAACGTTATCTTCTCCATGGTGAGTTGCAAGTGAACTCTCCATTCAGTTCTTTCAGCTGACAGCTACTGCTTTTGGACAGGTTTACTAGAGTCTTCCCCTGTATAAGCACACTAGAGTAGTCAGCCAAAGATTTTTGCAGAGTTTAAAATTGATTCTGAGGCTCACTGTACCTGTGGCTCCCTCTTTCCCAGGATTTCCACCCTAAATTTTCATCATTCTTCTAATTTCAAACTGTGTTCTGTCCCCACTGTCCATAAATACTATGGCTTTCTATGATCCCACACCCCAAAATTGTGGAGTGCCCTCAGAGACCAGCCAGATATACACAAATCTCACCCAGTATAGTTTCTGTCTTCCACGCAGTAATTTCCCTCCAGTTTTTGCCTGCTTTTCACCACTCACCAGTACTTTCAAATAGTGTGGCTTCTTTTGTTTCACGGATGCACAGTTTTGGACTAATGATATAATCAGTATTTGCAGGAGGGCTAATATAGCCAAGCTACTCTACCATTACTGAAAGCAGGAAGCTCAGCTGAAATTTTTTTTTTTTTTTTTGGCTGTGTTGGGTCTTTGTTGCCGCACACGAGCTTTCTCTAGGTGCAGCGAGCGGGGGCTACTCTTCATTGCGGTGCGTGGGCTTCTCATTGCAGTGGCTTCTCTTGTTGCGGAGCACAGGCTCTAAGCACATGGGCTTCGGTAGCTGCAGCATATGGGCTCAGTAGTTGTGGCTCAAGGGCTCTATCTAGAGCGCAGGCTCAGTAGTTGTGGTGCACGGGCTTAGTTGCTCCGCAGCATGTGGGATCTTCCCAGACCAGGGCTCGCACCCATGTCCCCTGCATTGGCAGGTGGATTCTTAACCACTGTGCCACCAGGGAAGCCCTGAATATTTTTTTTAATATTCCATTTTTTCTTCTCTGTTGACATTTATATCTCCTAGTTTTTTTAGTGATTACTCAAAAGGTTACAGTATTCATCCTTATATTATCAGTCTACCATCAGATACTATAACACTACTTCATGAACAGTATAAGAACCTTATGAATGTGTATTTCTACTAGCTTCCCTCATGTGCTTTAAATAAATTATTAAATGCAGTACTTCAACATTCTCTTTTATAAAAATAAAAAAGATAAACAAGATGATTCTTAATGTCACTTCCAGCTTTCACATTTAGTTACTATATAACCTATGATAAATATTTTTGTTCAATATCAGTTTGTTATTTATTGTATTATTAGCAATCATAATCTGTTAAGTATATATGCTGGAGCATACATTAAAGTAAAAATAAAATTTGTGATTCTTGGGCTTCCCTGGTGGCACAGTGGTTGAGAGTCCGCCTGCCGATGCAGGGGACACGGGTTCGTGCCCCGGTCCAGGAAGATCCCACATGCTGCGGAGCGGCTGGGCCCGTGAGCCATGGCCGCTGAGCCTGTGCGTCCGGAGCCTGTGCTCCGCAATGGGAGAGGCCACAAAAAAAAGTTGTGATTCTTGGAATCCCATATTTTTTTTCTTGATTTGGAAAACACCAAATCCAACTGTAAAGTCGACATTGCCCAAAAAATATTCATAAAGGAAATAAACTCTGAGGTATGTTAACCAGCAAATGGAAAATTACTTAGGATTAGCTGAAAACACTTACCCCTCTTCATTTTCTTTTAGTAAGCGACTGGCAATTCGGATCAACATGCAGTAGGCAAACTGTGATTTGAGACCAGATTTAGTAAATTTATTCAACATCTTAGAAACAGCAAGGCGATCACTCTTTTTAAGGTGATACAAAACTCCCAACGCATGGTACTAAAGAACAAGAAAAAGAATATGATATAGAGAGAAGGCTGAGTAGGAAGAGGATAAAACTTACATAAATATAGAATCATACGGAAATACATTTTTAATAAAAAGATACCCAAGTTTAATGTAAAGAAATAGAATATCTTTTTCATACTGAATCAAACACAGGCATGATTGAAAGGATAAGAGTTTCTAATTTACCCTCAGAAGTTGTTAATACAGATTAGGTAAGTATTAAGGGGGTGACATACAATCTGAAGATGGCTCTAGCAGGTTCAGCGTTGCCCCATCCATCGTTAGTACAAAGGCTCTCAGGTCCAAGGCTTTAACCAGTGTTACAGGTCTTGCTTAGTGGATTTAAATCATCTGTGGTTATGTTAGTGGTTAAAGGATTAATCTCCTGAAGTAGGCTTATGGCATGTAATTATCATGGCACTTTGTGTAAAAACACAATGATCAGAGTTAGGAAGGTGAGAATGTTTCCCAGGGGAAAAATTACTACTCTACTTCCTCATAAGTGAATATGCTAACATGAGAAGTAAACATTAAAAGAGGATAAATAAGTACCCTCTCAAATATAAATGGAGTACTTTACATAAAATTGCCAGTTAAGAATTTAATCTTGTTCCTTTTAATTAAGAATAGCGTAATGAATATCAAAAGGAGATCTTTCCAACAGAACAGTTTTAAAGCTTCACAAAGTGATAATTACTCTTTACTGTTTTTCTAATGTCTAGTATAATCAAGGCCTGAAAAGCTTGGAATTGAACATCCATCTTCACAAATTATTTTTCAAACAAAGGACTGAAATGAATTATGACCTCTGGAATGAGCATCTCAAACCACCACTGAATATAAGAATCTTCTCAAACATTCCTACAGTTTCTACTAAACACTATAGCAGGGCCTACAGTGGTAATCATAATTAGTGGGATACTCACTTGGGAATATGCACTAATATAAATATCATGCTGCTTAATATAAGCCTTTAGCTAATACTCATCTGGGGAATCAATAAACTGCCCCTAAAATGTAGGGCTAAAGAAAGATGATGTGGAGACATAAGCTAAGGTGATTCAATGACAGTACCTGGACCATAATATTATCACTTGAAGCAGCTTCTTGGGCTTCATTGACCCAGCGCTTAACCACATCATAGCTTATCTTCATCATGTGCTAAATACAGAAAAAATTGAGAACAGATCATGCATAGTCACTAAAAGTTTAGAAACATGAGTTAGTTTTCTTGGAAAATTACTAACAGACATTTCCAGAAAAGAGAAACAATGTTATAGCTTTTATAAGTCTATTTCAAGTCTCTGAGACAACTAATAAACCTGAAACACTTCCTCCAAGACCCCTTTGCAAAGGTGAGCATATGTTTGTGGGCTGGGAAAGGTGTATAAAGGGAAGTAATGAGAGGGGAAGGACGGGGAGGGAATGGATAATTAATAGGATGGTACTTAAATAATGTTAACATTATAGGTTTTACTTCCAGGAAACTCACCTGGAAGAAAAAAACAGAGTACCATAAAAAAGTAGAGTACCTGCTGTAAAACTTGACCAATTATATTCCAGAACCAGCAACTCTCGTGATTCAGATGATCTAATCCATTCACACATTAGTAACCAATTTTAATCAAATACAATGTGATAGGCTGTCATGAATAAATTTTGTTTTGATAAAAAAGAGAAAGAAAAGATATTACTAAAACAAACAGCACTTCCTGGGAGGAAATTTAGTAATGGGACAGTAGACTTTGGACTGAAGGACACTGCAGACACAGGGCACCAACAAAAGCAGAGGACAAAGAGACAAGAGGTAGAAGGGCAGGTCACAAAGGAAGATTTAAAGAAAGAGATTAGCTCAGTTTCTTCCCTGATCCCCATCCCACCCTAACCCACTATCTGTATTATATATACAACATAGCTTTCTGATTACCAAAACCTTTCAAACATATGAAAATTTCATGTTTTTATAACTGCCCATTTTAATTGCTCAATGTTCCTCTTTCAGGTAAAGCATTATTGTACAAAGTAACAGAAATGTATACATATTTTTAAATATTTCATTTGTGAGAGAATCATACTGATACTTTGTTTTTGCAACTAGAAACTGTACCAGGCATGAGAACCAGTTACTTGTTCACTTACTAAGGAAGATACCAATGCTGAACTGGATACACTGGAGACTTTATCCACAATGGCCTGTTTCATGTATCTTTCAATGGCCTGCAACATTGTTCCCTGAGAACATTCATAAAGAAAAAGCGGTTGAAGCAGAACATTTTCATCCAAAACTACCACTTCAAAATAATTTACAAAAACAAGTCACATATTTGTCTCTGTGCAAATATTTAGAATGCATTAAAAGGCTTATCATATAATAATCAGATCCCAGAGGGCAAAACCCAGACAACCAAGTGGCAGCTTTAAGAAGGAACATTTGGGGGCTTCCCTGGTGGCGCAGTGGTTGAGAGTCCATCTGCCGATGCAGGGGACACGGGTTCGTGCCCCGGTCCGGGAAGATCCCACGTGCCGTGGAGTGGCTGGGCCCATGACCCATGGCCGCTGAGCCTGTGCTCCGCAATGGGAGAGGCCACAACAGTGAGAGGCACGTGTACCACAAAAAAAAAAAAAAAAAAGAAAAAAAGAAGGAACATTTGTAAGGAAGAGGAATTAACTGTTCCACAATGAAATAAACGATCTCAAAATGAAGAATCCCAGTTCGGAAGAAATACACAAGTAGAGGCTGAACCTATCAGGGATATTATAAAAGAAATTCCTAAATGGGGATGCTTTTAAAGTCCTGAAGGTACCTCTACGTGTAGGGCACGTATTTTATATGGCTCCCAGAGAGTCCTATAACCAACTGTAATCTCTGATTATTTTAGATTCAGAAGAAATTAAATGTGCAGTATGCTGCTATAGAGTCCTCAGTAGGAAATGCTCTGAAAATAAAGTTCTTTTTCATTTATCTGCAAGAAAGCTTAGCACTGGGAAGGTGGTGGCAGGTAAGTAAGGATGCATAAACACACCAAGATCGATACTTAGATGAAGAGTCTTAGCTAGCCCTGGAATGGTCAAGTCTTATGGTATCAATTTAATGCTAAAAGCAAAAGCAACCACAATAAAGTAACTGAGCATTGAAAAATACGAAACCATTTCTATTACTCCTCCTAGGATCCAGATTTACCATTTAATCCTGCTCAACCTTTGAAATTTGAGAAGATTGCAAGCATATACATAAAATACACCCCATCATGAATATAGCTGAAATATTATTCAATTTGCTTGGCAATGCCCAGCCTGTCCTTCATTTTAACCTTTCCTTCTCAGAGTTCCAAGAAAGGGACAGCCTAACATACTCTATAACCTCATCCCTCCCAATACAACAGACTAAGTCAAGGTTAAACACCTGATTTGGACCCAGGTAGATAACAAGCCACTGGCTGGCTGATGGCTAATCGGATTTTTTCTCTTAAATACTTAAATGAGAGGGCTTGAGCCTGGTAAATGATGGATCGTAATAGTAAATATCTGAGAATCTTGCTGCTGAGTTCCTTAGAGCTGCCCTATTTCTTGTTCTGGTTGTAAGCTTTACCTCAAATTCTGAGAGATTTGTATTTTGTAAGAAAGATTTTTTTTTTTTTTAAAGCTAAATTCGAATGGGTTTTTGTCTCCTGCAAGCAATGTGCCCTATGACAAATAGTCAAGAAATAGAATAATCTAAATAAACAAAAGGAAAAAACAATCTAAAAGAAAAAAAAACCTGGAGCCACAAAAGCCTTTCTGGTGGTCATGTTCCTCTTCTGCTGATGATTCACAAAGTCAGACAGGGAATCCTACTAAATTTACATGGCCACCTGCAGATAAACATAGGTCCCCTTTGACACCTCAGTAAAACAAAGAACTTACATCAGTGATTCTGCAGAGAGCCCTGATGGCTGGGCCTCGGTACACATCTTCCTTTCCAGTCATGTCCTTAGTCAGACTGAGAAAAATCAAATTGGTTACCATAAGATTAAAGTTTTCTCTTTTGTGGAGTCCACCCCTTGCTAATTCCACTTGTCCCCATAATTATCTTAATACAACTACCGATTAAACAAGTATTTACTGCATGCCTTCCTTGGATAAATATAAAAACTATTGGGTAGAAGACTATTTTAAATCTTAAGAATACAGCAGTGAGTTGGTGGGAATGTAAACTGATACAGCCACTATGGAGAACAGTATGAAGGTTCCTTAAAAAACTAAAAATAGAACTACCATATGACCCAGGAATCCCACTACTGGGCATATGCCCTGAGAAAACAACAATTCAAAATGAGACATGTACCACAATGTTCACTGCAGCACTATTTACAATAGCCAGGACATGGAAGCAACCTAAGGGTCCACAGACAGATGAATGGACAAAGAAGGTGTGGCACATATATACAACGGAATATTACTCAGCCATGAAAAGAAACGAAATTGAGTTATTTGTAGTGAGGTAGATGGACCTAGAGTCTGTCATACAGAATGAAGCAAATCAGAAAAACAAATACGGTAATGGTATCACATATATATGGAATCTAAAAAAAAATTTAAAAATTGGTACTGATGAACTTAGTGGCAGGACAGGAATAAAGATGCAGACATAGAGAATGGACTTGAGGACATGGGGTGGGGGAAGGGTAAGCTGCGACGAAGTGAGAGAGTAGCACGGACATATATACACTACCAAACGTAAAACAGAGCTAGTGGGAAGGAGCCACATAGCACAGGGAAATCAGCTAGGTGCTTTGTGACCACCTAGAGGGGTGGGATAGGGAGGGTGGGAGGGAAGCAGATATTGGGATATATGTATACATATAGCTGATTCACTTTGTTACACAGCAGAAACTAACACAACATTGTAAAGCAATTATACTCCAATAAAGATGTAAAAAAAAAAAAAAAGAATACGGCAGTAAGGAAAACAAAGTCTTTGCCTTCATGGAGCTTACATTCCAGTGGGAAAAGAGATATTAATCACATAAACTAAATATATAAATAATTTTAGATACTGATTACTGGCATAAAAAGCAGACAATTATATAGAGAGCCTCAGGCTGAAATCCCCCAAAATCCCCAAAACTCATCAGACTTAAAAATAACTCTTTAAAAGAAACAGACTAAAATGATTACTTCATGAGGTCTCGCTCTCACAGGAATGGCTTTCTAAAATAATTGTCAATGGTTTCAGACCTTTCTGTGGAGCTGCAAAAACAGGCAGAGGAGCGTGGACTGAGCTACAAAATTTCATGGCCGTAATTTTAAAAGGTTTTTAACCTTTAGATTGTTCACTCTTTTACCCTTCATTCTCTTGTCCTCTGTGCATTTATACTACCCTCAAACTGACTATCCACCTCTTCCCTCACCCAACTTCCCTCACATAATCCAAAACAGCCTCCAACTCCAACTCACTCCATTAGGGCACCAAGAGGAGAAAGTTGTGAATAACTGACAGTCCTTCAATTTCGTTCATTTTTCAATTATTAGGTAGAGTATTTCACTCATATAACAATCCATTTTCAAAGTATTCAGAAAGGTATAAAATATAAAGTCTAAGTCTCTCCTCACCCACCCTAGCCTGTAGTGCCACTCAACTGGAGACAGTCATTGTGAACAGTTGCTTAAAGTTTTCTTAAGAAAGTTCTTAAAATATATGCAACCACAGAGACTTTTTAAAATGCCATGCCAATGGATCACCACTCTTCTGGTACCTTCAATCTTACTTAGTAATATAACTTGAAAATCTTTCCTTATAGGCAGATGTTTTAAAATTTTAGATATTTATATATATTAAAATATCTAAATAGTATATCTAAAATATGTTTTTAATGGTAGCGCAGATTTCCATTGTTTGGGGATAAATAATTTATCAACCAGTCTTTTTTACAAATATTTGCATTTTTCCAATTAGATTGAAAAACTGAGGCTTGGCAGTTTGGTTCCTGAGTCCTCTCTCCTTGGCTTGCTGATGGCATGGAAGTAGCCATAGTAATGCATAAACAAAAAGGCATGGCTACGTTCCAGTAAAACTTTATTTACAAAATGAGGCAACAGTTTTGGCCATGGGCCATAGTTTGCCAACCCCTGCTCTGTACTTCTGTTTAGCTTGGGCTGCCCTGACAGCAAAGGCTTACATACAGATAGTTTATTTGGGAGTGTGTTCGAGGGAGAAGTAAAAGATAAGGAAGTAAACAAAGGAGGAGGGAAAGTCAACCCAAAGAAGTTTTCTCTAGTGTGTCACTGCCACAAGCAACTGGTTATTTAATGACCAATCTTCTGAGGAGCTTAATGAAATACATCTCAGAAACCACACATTCAAGGGATGAAAAGGAAAGAATTTATCCACTAGCTCTTAGCCCCTGGTAGAGATTTCACCCTGGAGTGTTAACTCCCCATTCTCTTAACATTCACATGTTAACTCACACATGTGAGTTCAGTGAGTGTGCAAGAAATTGCAGGGCAGGAAGCAAAACGCACAGGACATGCTTGAAGTGAGGCACTATCGATGCTAGTGAGCTGGACCCTACATGGCAATGTTGACCACAGCCACAGCTGGAACAAAAGATGAGGCTGAGGAAACGGGAGGTTGCTCAAAAGTGGCACCCAATACAGCCCACCTTTTGCACCCCTCACATTTGAATATGTCTTCCATTGAATCTAATCTATCACTGAGTCTTCAAGCTGGTAACCATCCACTATTTCTACAAGAGACTGGAAGATGAGTAGAACATGGTACAACCCACACTGCTACAACACATTTCAAAGCCATAATTGATAATCATCATCTCCTTCCTATAACCACCCATTCTTTATTTCCCTCACTCTTGGCCAGCACTTCATCTCATCTTGGTGATGTGTCTGGTAGGTGACTCAAACCTTTATCCCAAGGGATCTGAGCCTTTGTTGGATTTACCCTGGTTGGACCATTGGTTGTTCCCTAGTCCCTAGTCAACATTTTCCCATGCGTGAACGCACAAAAATATACTCAAGTGAATACCTTGAATTCTAGATACAGTCCTGTCACCTTTATATAGAAACAACCCTAGATCCTGATAGGGATCAAGGTCAGTTACCTCTACAAGTATAGCAGCTCCTTTCATTACCTGCTAGTCTACTAGCATGAAGAACACAAAGTGACCCAATAGGAGTCATCATTTCAAGTGTGCAAACTGGCTCACTTCCTGCCCCACGGTTGCTCTGACTCTGCAGTGTGGGATGCCTTAGGTTGCCAACCTGTTACTCAGACATGTAGAATCCAGAAGTGTGGGATGTTTCTGTGCTGGAGACAATCCACAACCCACGGGAACCAGGAGTCAATGGGTTAAATGCTTCCCCCTTTTCACCCCTTGAAAACATTGTCCCCTGGGAACCGGGACCTCTAATCCACATTCGCGGTGAGAATGGGAAGCATAAATTCTACAAGTGAGTCACTGGGAGTGAGGGTTAGAGGAGCCAGTCCTACTTCCACCTCTTGATTTCTGGACCTGCCTATTCTATTTCTTGGTGACAGTACCATACACTGGCAATCAATTCAATGGATATATGGCATCTTGGAGGAGAATTCCCCAACCTCACAGAGTCCTTCCTCCAACCTACTACCTCAGCTGAGCATTCAATAGGCCATCTTATCATAGCATCAGGCTGTCTGCTCCTAGGTGAAGCACAATATAATAAAACTACTCATCTCCCGCCCAGTCACGAGCCCACCATCACTCCGCTTTTGCCATAAAATGAATGGCAATGTCATGTAGGATACCATGACAATAAATTAAGAATAACTGTTTATACCACAACTTGGCCCTACTGCAAACCCCTGGTTTATTCTATCTATATTTTATGGTGTTTGGGTCATGCAATTTAAAAAAATTATGTAGTCAAATTTATCAATCCTTTCTATTGCCTTTGGATTTTAGTCATAATTACGAAACTTTTCCCTACACCAAGGTTAAAGAAGAATATACTCATGTTTTCTTCTAGTACTTGCATGGTTTCATTTTTTAAAATTTATACTCATCTTTTTAGAGTTTACTCATGTATATGATGTGAAACACATATCTAATTTTATCTTTTTCTAAGTGGCTGCTCAGTTGTCCCAGAAACATGTATTAAAAAGTACACACTGGGGCTTCCCTGGTGGCACAGTGGTTGGGAGTCCACCTGCCGATGCGGGAGACGCGGGTTCGTGCCCTGGTCCGGGAGGGTCCCACATGCCGCGGAGCGGCTGGGCCCGTGGGCCGCGGCCGCCGGGCCTGTGTGTCCGGAGCCTGTGCTCCGCGGCGGGAAGGGCCGCAGCGGTGAGAGGTCCGCATACCGCAAAAAAAAAAAAAAAAAAAAAGTACATGCTTACCCCAGTGATTAGAGATGCCACCTTTGTCATATACTAAGTTTTTTGCATGTGTCCTTGGGTCTAATTCTGTACTTTCCATTTGTATCAGAGAATTCTGAAAAATGTAGATCAGCACGGCCGAGCTGACACTTTACACAGTCATCACACAATTTTACTCCACTGGTCTCTTTGTCTATTCACGTGTCAGTACCACACTGTTGTAACTGTACAGGCCTTAGTATTTCACTGACTGGTAGAGCTAGTCCTTCCTCACGGTTTTCCCTTTTTCAGTTATTTCCTGGCTATTCTTTTTTTTTTGGGGGGGGCGCAGAAGTGAAGGCCACAACCCTAAGATCCAGGAACAGGGTGCCTGCCTAAGACAGCCTTAATTAGAACAAAGAACAGCCTCCCACCCCTACCAGCCCACTGCACTGAGGGATAAGTAAGTAACCTGCAAGAGAACAACCCTCTCTGAGGGGCTGGGGGAAGAAAATACCAAAAGCTGAGGGCAATCATTGAAAAAAAAAAAAAACTCTGTCTCACCAGCCCTCAACCTAAACATAGGGTATTACTAGAGGAATTTGAAGCCAAGCTTGGGGAGCACTGAGCGTTACAAGAGCAACAAGAAACCAAACCCAGTCCAAGCTCTGGTAAGCTGTAAGCTCTGATCTCTCTTTAGGTTTTGAGCCAGTTGGTTACTCTGAGATATGTGTCAGCACTCTAAAGGATTCAGATAAATTACTGAACTTGCTATTTGTTCAGCCCCCTTTTCATGGAAACATTGGACATAATGCTCTTTCCAAATCTCTATACCCCAAAAGCCTCCATTTAACTTTTGCTTCATTTCACCTGGGTTAATATCTAGAAGTGAACGAACTGGATCTTATGGTAGGTTCATGTTTAACTTTTTAAGAAACTGCAAAAATGTTTTCTAACATGATTTCACCACTTTACATTCCTACCGGAGATCCAATTCCTCCTCATCCTTAGTAATATTTGCTAAAGTCAGTCTATTTAATTTTTAGTCGATTGAAAGATGTATAGTGGTATCTCATTGTGGTTTTAAACTGAATTTCCCTAATGACTAAGAAGGTTGAACATCTTTTCATTTGCTTTATTTGCCATGTATATGTCTTCTTTAGTGGTGTCTATTCAGATTTTACATGTTTTATTGTATTGTTTTCTCATTATTAAATTTTGAAAGCTCTTTATATGCCCTAGATACTAGTCCTTTATTATATATAATTTATAAGTATTTTCTTCCACTCTGTGGTTTGTCTTTTTGTTTTCTTTATGGATCAAGCTTTTGACGTTGTATCTCAAAAATCTTTGCTTAATTCAAGGTCACAAGGATTTTTCCATATGTTTTCTTTCAGAGGTTTTGTAGCTTTAGGTTTTATATTTAGGTCCATAGACCTTAGAAGAAAAAAAAAGGCTACAGATTAAATCTTTAAGCTTTTTCATGTCTGAAATTGCTTTTATGCCAACTGTTTTTGAAAGCTATTTTTGCTGGACACAGAATTCTGGGCTAACAATTGTGCTTTTTGTTTTCTTTCAGTACTACAAAGATGTAGTATCATTTCCCTTCAGCCTAAAACACTTCATTTAATATTTCCTTCAGAGTAGGTCTGCTGGTGACAAATACTCTTGATTTACCTTCATCTGAGGAAGTCTTTATTTCACTTTCACTCCTGAAAGATATTTTTTGTGGATACAGAATACTGGGTTGTCATTTCCTTTTGCTTCAGCACTTAAACGACGGTGTTCCACCATCTTCCGAAATGTGTTTTCTGATGAGAAATCCACAGTATTTTTTCAAAATATTTATTTATTTATTTGGTTGCACCAGGTCTTAGTTGTGGCAGGTGGATTCCTTAGTTGCAGCATGTGGGCTCCTTCGTTGCGGCTCCAGGGCTCCTTCAGTTGAGGCTCGCAGGCTCCTTAGTTGCAGCACGTGGGCTCCTTAGTTGCAGCAGGTGGGCTCCTTAGTTGCAGCTAGCCAGCTCTTTAGTTGCAGCACACAGGCTCCTTAGTTGTGGCATGCAAACTCTAAGCTGCAGCATGCGTGTGGGAGCTAGTTCCCCGACCAGGGATCAAACCCAGGCCCCCTGCATTGGGAGCGTGGAGTCTTATCCACTGCGCCACCAGGGAAGTCCTCCCACAGTATTTTAAACTGGAGTTTCCTTATATGTAATGAGTTATTTTTCTCAAACTGCTTTCAAGGGTTATACTTTATCTTTGGTTTTCAGCAGTTTCCTTATGATCTGGGTGTGGATTCCTTTGAGTTTATCTTGCATATGCTTCACTGAGCTTCTTGAATCTGTAAAGTTATGTCTTTCCCCAAATTTGGAAGTTTTCAGCTATAATTTCTTCAAAAATTTTCTGCACCAATCCCTCTCTCCTCTTCTTCAGGGACTCCAATGACATGAACGTAAGACCCTTTGATACAGTCCCATGGGTCAGTGGGGCTGTGTATTTTTGTTTTCCATCTTTTTTCTCTTTATTCTTAATTGGAATTATTTCTACTGAATTACTTTCAAGTTCACTGACGCTTTCCTCTGACATCTCTATCCTACTATTGAGCCCAGCCAATGAATTTTTTATTTTGCATGTTGTACTTTGTAATTTCTAAAATTTTCAGTTGGTTCTTTTCTATATATATAGTTCTCTGCTGAGAATTTCTACTCTTCTATTCATTTCAAGAGTGTTCACCTTTATGGAGCACGGTTGTATCAGCTGCTTTCAAGTCTTTAACAATCCCAACATCTAGATAATAACCAGGTTGGCATCTATTGATTATCTTTTCCCTTGAGAACTGGTCAGACTTTCCTGGTTGACTCATTTTGGATTGTATCTGGAGATTCTGAATACTATGTCATGAGACTCTGAGTCCTGTTAAAAGCCTCTGAGGAATGCTGACTTTCGTTTTACCAAGCACTCAAGGCAGTTTCAGATCGCAAGTTCTGTGTGGCCTTCTGTGCATGTCATTTCTCCCACACTCTCTGGCTCTCAAGGACTCCTTTTCCCAGTTCTTCTCACTAGAAATATGAGATTCTCTCAGAGTTTTAGCTCCCTATGCTACTGCACAATTCTTTGGAAGCGAGCCCTCAAGAAAAAGAGATAAAAGAAGGAAGGAAAAAAAGAATACAGTTGACCCGTGAACAATGCAGGGGTTAGGGGTGCCAACCCTCCACACAGTCGAAAATCTGAATATAACTTATATTCAGCTCTCCCTATACGTGGTTCCTCAGGATCCATGTGTAAGTGGACCTGCACAGCTCAAAACTCCTGTTGCAAGGGTCAACTGTAATGTGGATTTCCCCCCACTCTTCACACGCCAGGGGCCCATTTTCTCAGAGACAGGTCTTATCTCAGGGTTTCACGTGTCTGAAATACTGCTGTCACGTCATAGTAGTGTGTTCCACAACTAGGGCTGGCCTCAAGGCAGGACCAGAAAGTAAACAAAAAAAACAATTAACAAACAAGGATTCTCCCCCATGCTCTCCAGCTTACAGGGGTCTTTTCTTTGACTTGTGCTCAGGCTAGAGAGATGGGCTTCTGCCTTTGTTGACTCCTCCCACTGTACAGTTCTCCCATTAGCCTGCTCTTGGGTCAAACGTGGGGTATAAAGAGGAAAAATAAACATGAAACTCACTGTTACCACACTGGTTATTCATTAATTACTGTTTTCTCTCCTCAAATTCACTGTTATTATTCCGTTTTCAAAGGCCTCGGGTAGTCACTTTCTGTACTTTTGTCCACAGGTTTTTGTTGTGATCATTGGGAGACATGGCCTGCCCCTTACTCCATCTTGGCTAGAATCTAAAGTCCCCTGACTTTCCCTTTTACTCACTGGTGTTCATTTCATTAGGCTTTGGAGAAAGGAGTTTTATGACTTGGCATCATTTTCATGATTTTCTCTCAAAATTTTTCCACAATTTCATTTTAAAAGAGAATTAAGTATGAATCCAAATAAATCAGGGCAGTCTGCTTGTCGACTGGGCAGGAAAGAGGCAGGAAAGAGGCAGGACACAGAAAGGTTTCTCAACTCCCATTAAACCCACAGTGATGGTTAATTTTCTGTGTCAACTTCACCGAGTTAAGGGATGCCCAGATAACTGGTCAAACATTATTTCTGGGTGTGTCTATGAGTGCGCTTCCAGAAGACTGGCATTTGAATCAATAAGCTGAATAAAGAAGATCACCCTCACCAATAGGAATGGGCATCACGCAATCAGTTAGGAGCCTGAATAGAATAAAAAGGCAGAGGAAGGGAGTATTTGCTCTCTGCTTGGGCTGGGACATCCATCTTCTCCTGCCCTGGGAAATTAGGACTCCTGGTTCCCAGGCCTTCAGGTCTGGTCTGGAACTATACCACTGGCTTTGCTGGGCCTCCAGTTTACACAGAGCAGATTATGAGGCTTAGCCTCCATAACTGCGTGAGCCAATCCTTCATAACAAATCTCTTTCTATATATCTATATATAGCCTATTAGTTCTGTTGTCTGGAGAAACCCAACTAATACACCCATATTTCTCCACTTCTTCATATGTGTGACTGCTGTCTTGAGAAAGACAAATAATCCTTATGATTTCAGCCCCCTTAACTGAAGTGAGAAAATGGATTATCCTGTGCTTAATTCATGAAACAAACTTTTACTGTGGGTCTAATACATGCAAGGCACTTTTCTAAGAATGTTACAAAGTCATATATGATATAATTTTTGCTCTCAAGGAACTAACAGTACAGAGGGTAGAAAAACATGTAAACAAATCATCACAGCACAATGTACTAAACACTAGAATAGAGGTTAAAACAAAGTGTTATAAGAACAGCAGAAGAGACAATGACTAACCTGTCAAGAACAGGAAAGTCAATACGTAAAATGATGTTTGAGCTTTGTGGAAAAGGAAATAGGATAAATGCAGGCACAGGGAGAAACATGTACAGTGATACAGAGTATCAAATAGCATGATGACTTTGGGAAATGGCAAAAGCATTGATGTGAACCCCAGGGAATGCCCATATTTAGGGTGACAGGCAGAATAAAACAGCCACTTCTGTGGAAGAATAAAATGGAATAATCAGAGATGGGAGGAAATTCAGGACTATGGTTGTGAAAGCCAAAGACGGTAGAACTTCAGGGAGCGTTTAACCATATTAAAACTAAGAGAGAGGTCAATTAAAATACAGACTGAAAAATCAGCTTTGGGATCTTGCAATTAAGAGATTACTGGAAACCTTTGAGAGAGAAGTTTCACTACAGTGGTGGCTAAGTCAGATTAGAATAGTATCTCATTTCCTCTCTTGCTCTACACCAAGTCCTGGCAGACATAACGTCAGGGACAGCAGCACCATTCAAATAGAAAAGTTGTTTCGGGCTTGCATGTTTCTTACCAAGTCTATGGATGGTCTTAGCTTCTTAGTTCCCTCAGGAAGCTAAGTATTATCCTCCCCCTGCCCAAATCCTCACATTATTCCCACAATTGATATCAAAACTGCCTGCCAGACAGCCGTTTCTACAGCCCCTTTATTTCTTCCTAAACCATGGCCTATGAACGTTCTTTTGATTTTCTGAGACTAGGGATGTAACTAATCACATACTGAAACCCATTCCCCCACGCTACTCCCCATGTGAGTGATGGGTCATTCCTCAGGACTCATTTCCAGAATTCTAAGCAATCTTCAGATGCAGCTTTTCACTGGTGAGTCTCATCAGACAGGGGTAGAACAGTATAACCAGATTGTCAATATACTTGACCATCCTTAAGCCACTAACTAAATCTCTTCATGTTTTTCTTTTTTTAACTGAGTTGTAATTTATATACAATAAAAATGCCAGCTTAAGTGTTCAGTTAGATGGCAATTGTGATCACTCATATAACCTTTACCCAAAATAAAATACTGAACACTTCCATCACCTCAGAAAGTTCCCTCATGACCACTTCCAGTCAGTCTCCTCCAACCTACCAGACTTCCGGTTTCTGTCACAACTGAGTTTCGACTGGTCTTAGAGTTTATATAGATAGAATCATCCAGCATGTATTCTTTTGTGTCTGTTTTCTTTTGCTCCAGCATATTATTTTAGGAATGTATCTGTGTTGTTGCTTGAAACAGCAATTTGTTCCTTTTTATTGCTGAGTAGTGATCCACTGTATTAATATAACATGGTTGGTTTAACCATTTTCCTGCTGATGAACTTTGGGGTTGTTTCTGGTTTAGGGCTACCACAAAGCTGCTATGAAATTCTTATACAGGCTTTTCTGTGGCCAAAGATTTTCATTTTCTTGGGTAAATACTTAGCAGTGGAATTACTGGCCACAGGGTAGGTATATATTTAACTTTATAAGAAACTGACAAACGTTTTCTGTGGTGGTTGTATCATTCATTCTACATTCCCACCTACAATGTAGGAGAGCTTCAACTGTTCCATACACCAAGTTCCATACTTGGTATTGGAGCAGGCTTGTTGATTTGGGTACTGTCAGGCTTTTCTATTTTAACCATTTTAGTGAGTATGAAAAGGTATCTCCCTGAGGTTTCAATCTTTATTTCCTTGATGACTAATAATATTGAGAACACTTCCATGTGCTTATTGGCTATCTGTATATACTCTTTTGTGAAGTGTCTGCCTTTAGGTTTTCTCAATATCCATGATTTCTTACCAAGCTAACACAATTGTCTATGCATGTAGAATGGTCATCTAATATATTAGTTTTCTATTCCTGCTAAAACAAATGACCACAATTAGTGGCTTAAAACAACAAAAATGTATTTATTATCTTACAGTTAGTTCTATGGGCTAGAATTCCAACTTAGGTCTCACTGGGCTAAAATCATCGTGTCAGCAGGGCTGCATCCATCTCATACGCAAAATAATATTCACCCTATCCCAAGATCCCCCCCAAATCAACACATTATAGCATCAACTCAAAGTCCAAAATCTCAGGACTTCCCTGGCAGTCCAGTGGTTAAGACTCCATCTTCCAATGCAGGGGACACAGGTTCAATCCCTGGTTGGGGAGCTAAGATCCCACGTGCCATGCGGTGCAGTCAAAAAAAAAAAAACACAAAAAAACTCCAAAATCTCACCCAACTCAAAAGTCCCAATCTTATCATCAAAAATCATCTAAATCAGGGATGGGTGAGATTGGGTATAATTTATCCTGAGGCAAAATTCCTCTCCATGCATGGACATGTGAAACTAAAAAACAAGTTCCCTGCTCTGAAAAACAAAGATGGGACTGCCATAGGATAACACATACAGACGTTCCAGTTCAAAAAGAAAAAATGGAAGGATAAAAAAAGAGTTACTGTTCCCAAGCAATTCTGAAATCCAGCCAGGCAAACTGCAAGAGGTTTCAAGTCGTGGCAGAATTCACTATGGTTCTCAGCTCTACATTATGGGCCTCCGCCCTCTGAGCCATCCTTCCTTTTTATAAAGGGCAGCTTGTGTTTAAAGCTGAGGAGTCTTATCAGCCTGTCTCCTGCCTGTAGAATTTTGGGGCTCTGATAGCCTTCTTTCACTTCACCTCTCTGTTCCTTTCAGTCCAAGCTGGCAGTGTTTCTGCTGGTATAAGATTCTCAAGAGCCTTGTGGGACTACCATATACGTACAGAGACTCCACTAGACAAGAGGCTCCTCCACAGATCTTGCCTAGATAATCCCATCTCTATTTTTGGCTTCTGCTTAGATGCTGAGGGAATCTATGAGTCACACCCTTCATCTCTCAGTGTTTTGTGTGAGTGAATGCACTGACCTTTAAATCTTTCTGAGGTTTCAGGAAAAGGCTGTAGAGTAACTCTGATTTTTTTCTCTAGAGAAGGCTTTCCCAACACACATCTCTTGATTTTAGCATCCTTTGCCACTTTGGTAGGCTGACAATTTCCAAAATCAACAACTCCTGGTTTATTTTTGTTTTTGAGATGTAATTGACATAAAACATTATATTAGTTTCAGGTGTACAACATAATGATTTGGTATTTATCAAGATCTCCTGGTTCATGTTTAACAGGTCTCTCCTCAATTTATTACCCTACTCTCAAATTTTACTACAAGTGGCAAAAAGAAACCAAGCCACACCTCAACATTCTGCTTGGAAATCTCAGTTAAATATCCAAATTCATTGCTTACAAGCCCTGCTTTCCACCTAACTGCAGGATACAATGCCACTAAGCTTTCTGCCACAATATAACAAGGATCCCCTTCCCTCCAGTTTCTAATACATTCCTCATTTTCTTCTGAGCCCTCACCAGCAACACCTTTAACGTCCATATTTCTATGAAGTCTGTTCACAATGCTGTATGATAAATGTTTTCTCTATCCTGCTCCTCACTTCCAAGTCTAGCAGAGTCATTAACGCCCATATTTCTACCAGTTTGTTCAAGGCAGTGTAGGCTTTTTCTATCATGTTCCCCAAAACTCTTCCAGCACCTGCTCACTGCCCAATTAAAAAGCCACTTCCACATTTTTAGGTATTTGTTACAGCAGCACCCCACTTCCAGGTACCAAAGTCTCTATTAGGATTTTTTTCTAGTTTTGAGATATAAGTGACATATAACATTGTGTAACTGTACGGTATACAATGTATTGATTTGATACACTTAAATACTGCAAAAATCTGTTAGTTTTCTATTGCTGCTGTAACAAATTACCACAGACTTAGAGGCTTAAGACAACATTCATTTATTTACCTTACAGTTCTGTAAGGTGAGGTCCAACACAGGTCTCACTGGGCTAAAATCAAGGTGTCAGCAGCAAGGCATTCCTTTCTGGAGGCTGTAGGAGTAAATCCATTTCCTTGCCTTTTCCAGCTTCCAGACATCACCCATATTCCTTGGCTTATGGCTCCCTTCCACCATCTCCAAATCCAGCAACAACAGTGCATCCCTCTGAACCGGCTTCCATCATCGCATCTCTTTACTGACCCTTTTCTTCTGCCTCCCTCTTCTACTTTTAAGGACCCTTATCCTTATATTGGGCCCACCTGGATAATCCAGGATACTCTCCTATCTGCTGATTAGCAACTTTAATTCCCCTTTGCCATGTAATGTAACATATTCACAGGTTCTAGGAATTAGGACAGGGATATCTTGGGGGTGGAGGGGGCATTATTCTGCCTACTACATCTACTAATTACTTAAAACGAAGGAGAAGCAAACCATGATTCAAAGCGGCCTAACAGGACTCAGATGGAAGTATTAACAGCTAAACAAAGGAACGAAACACCCTCAATCAACAGTTGATTAATCTATTTTTAATTTTTCCAATATTTAGTGAATCTAGCAATCTAAGTGAAGATTTTTTTGTTTTGTATTTGTGCCACACACTGTTAGCTGACTAATCCAATACCCATTTTTAATCCCCTCCCTTCTCCCAAGCCTGCCCCTTGGGCTATAAAAGCTATATACTCACTTTCCTGACCTCCTAACGTTAGTCATAACGCAGTTGTGCCAAATAAAATCTAAAAATTGCCGTGGGAAAAGCTTTTGCATACCTGATAAAAGGGGCAGACAGCACTGGCTCTCTCTGGCCCCCTTCTCGGTACCCCTCCCACCCTGAATGGTGCACTGCCAGTAATTCAGGCATCTTATTTTGCAATAATGTGAGGATGTCCCAAAGAATTTAAGAGACACCAGCCCTGACACTATTGAACTACTGAACCAACACCAGCTACTCTGCTTATTTTGTTTGTTACTATTTAATTCTGGCTTTGTGTTATTTTCAGCTGAAAGCTTTACTAATATTATGAAACTACATTCAACACAACTGCTGGTTAAACGTAAGTACCCTCCTCCAAAACTTATTTTCTTGTACAAATACCAGATTCACTTGAATGACTTATAATTAGTAACTATTAACTACAACTATATATTAATAACTGTTAATAACTAGTTTCTAAATAACATTTGTTATATATCTTAGGACTCTGAATTATACATACTCATTCTAGGACATTTGGAAATTATCAAAAGTTTAAAGAAAATAAATAGCCACAATTCCAAACACCCAGAGATAACTTACTGGTAATATATCAGTGTATATCCAATCATATATTTTTATATACATACTTAGAATATTTTTAAAAGAGACTACAGGGAATACACAGACTTGAATCCAACTTTCATTTAGCACTTTAAAAGAAGACTTTTCCACATCATTAAAGATGTCTCAAAAATATATTCAAAAAATTAAAATATTTCA
The DNA here is from genome assembly GCF_003031525.2 of Neophocaena asiaeorientalis asiaeorientalis. NCBI lineage: Eukaryota > Metazoa > Chordata > Mammalia > Artiodactyla > Phocoenidae > Neophocaena > Neophocaena asiaeorientalis. The sequence continues at coordinate 5,092,843 of NW_020172457.1, read as the reverse complement.
TAATATGACTAAAACATGATTAATTAGATCATTTTTAACAATGTCAGACATTCAAGTTGTTTTTTCCTTTTTGCTAGTGTAAACAGTGTTGCAATAAGCATCATTGTATATAAATATTTCTGTGCTATCTCTGATTGTTTTCTGCGGATAATTCCATAGATGTGGAATTACTGGATCAAAGGGATAAACCCTTTCAAACATTCAACAAATGCTGCCACGCTGCTTTCTAAAAAAACTGAATCAATTTATTATTCTACCTCCTGTATACAAGAATATCAATATCCCTTACAAGTATTGACTGCCTTTTTTCTTTTTTGCCAATTTGACTGGCAAAATATTATAATTTTTCAAAATTTATAAAGAACTCATAAACTCAATAGCAAAAAAAAAACAAACAATCTGATTGAAAATGGGCAGATGTGAACAGACATTTTTCCAAAGAAGACATACAGATGGCCAACAAGTACATGAGAAGATGCTCTACATCATTAATCATCAGGAAAATGTAAATCAAAATCACAATGAGCTATCACCTCACACCTGTTAGAATGGCTACTATCAAAAAGATAGAAGCAGCAAGTGTTGTTTAGGACATGAAGAAAAGGGAACTCTCTGCACTGTTGGTGGGAATGTAAATTGGTACAGCCACTATGGAAAACAGTATGGAGGTTCCTCAAAATATTGAAGTAGAACTACCATGTGATCCAGCAATTCCATTTCTGGGTATTTATCTGAAGAAAACATTAATTCAAAAAGATATATGCACTCCCATGTTCACTGCAGCATTACTTACATTAGCCAAGATATGGAAACAACCTAAGTGTCCATCAACAGATGAATGGATAAAGAAATTGGGGTACATATATGCATTGGAATATTATTCGGCCATTAAAAAACAATGAAATCTTGACATTTGTGACAACATGTACGGACCTTGAGAGCATTATGCTAAGTGAAATAAGTCGGAGAGAGACAAATACCATATGATCTCTTTTATATGTGGAATCTAAATAAATACATAAAACCAGGCTCATAGATACAGAGATCAGATTAGTGGTTTCCCAGAGGCAGGGACTGGGGGAGTGGGAGAAATGGGGGAGCTGTTTTGGGGTTTGTTTTTTTTTTAGTTTAAATAAATTGAATTTAAAAAGCACAAAAAACAAAACAAAAAAATATTGTAACTCATTCTTGAATTTTTAATTACATTTTTTGGTTACTAGTGAGAATGACTAAAGATATTTAGATCCTTTATATTGATTATTTTATGAAGTATCATTTGGAGTTTTTTTGAAGTATAAGAGTTCTTTATACATTATAGATGTTAGCCTTTTGATGTACTTGTTATATTTTTTTCATAAATCAACTATACTCTAATATAAAATAACATTTTTTTAATAAATAAATATTTTATTTCAATGTATCATTTACTTTTTAGTTTTGTTTATATATTTTTATGACATTTTAAAATGTAATCAAATCTATTAGTATTATCCTTTGTGACTTCTTTCTCTGCTTTATTAAACAGAGATGGTTTTCACATGACAACCACATTTTAGAAAAGAATGCTTTAAGACATTATGTTCTTTTCAATTCCTACTGGCTTTCTTACAGTCAAAAAGTAAAATTAACAGAAAGAGAACAACAAATACTCCACTAAATATGTAAGTATCACATCGTAGGTTTTAACTATTCACATACCTGCTTGTCACAATTATGACATCCTCAGAGATGGTAGCCATTTCTTTGATAGTAAGATAGCACATTCTTCTCAATGTTTGCTGAAAAATTATTTATAAAAGGCAAAAGGTTATTCATAAGGAAATGGTTTTTTAAACTGTTTGAAGTGAGGACCCCAAGTAAATATATTTAGAAAGCTATTCTTAAAAAGATTCTCGGGGGACTTCCCTGGTGGCGCAGTGGATAAGACTTGCAACGGGAGAGGCCACAACAGTGAGAGGCCCGTGTGCCGCAGAAAAAAAAAAAAAGGCCTGGATGAGAAAATATTCAAAATTCTAGTATTTCCTAAACACAAGTAATTGATGCACTAACAGTAGAAGACACCTAGATGAAAATTCAAAAATTCAGTTAATTACATGGATCTTTATACAGAAGGACCCAAACTGTGACTGTGACAATGTGAGTCCAAAGACAGGTTTTTCAAAGTGCTAAAGGCTTGTCCTAGAAAATGTATTTTTTAAATTCTTTAAAAATATATACAGAGAGACATGCAGACTCTGTGTTTTCCTCAGTTCAGCATATTTTTTCTTAAGGTATTTGTGGTTGTACAACTACTATTTTCTATTATCAAGATTTCTAGATGGATACCTGGATCCAAAAGAAGTGTTAAATAAACTTTCGCCCACCCTTTCTCCTCACCTGGATCTCTGATTTTATTCATAAACACTCATACTCAATGCTCAAAGCCTTGGTTCCTCTAGCCTGTCTAGCCTCATTCTCTACCAAGTAACTTCAAATTTTTTATAAGTAGTGAAACTCAAATACATCAGACCCAGCTCCGGAGTCCAAGCTGTACAAAGGATCTGTTGGAGACTACTGAGCCCATTAAGGAACAGGCAGAACAAAGTGAGGATTCTCATGGTGATTAAACACAGAAAAAAATCACCCCAGAATGAGAAAGGCAGCATGGGGGCAGATAATGAGGCATATCACATCCATATGAAGCTACTATGAGAAGAAAGCAAAAAAAATGACAATCAAAACTTCAGAGCAGAAGAAAATTTACACTCCCCCCCCCAAGCAAAAATCTACCATGAAGCAGAATAAAACTGGAAATCCAAAAAAATTTAGCTAAAGCACAAAAGATGGAGGCTCAACACTGTTAGTCACTGGGGAAATACAAATTAAAACCACATTTCATATACCACCTCACACCCACCAAATTGGCTAAAATTAAAGAGTGACAATGTAGTGTTGACAAAGATGTGTTTTTAACAACTATACTGCCTAAACAAATACACAGAAATGCTGAATAAAACAGGAACAAAAAAATTTTAATACATAGCCAAGGGAAAATGAAGGGAAATTCACAGGTGCCAAAAATGGAAAAACACACAACTCATAGCCACAGAAGTATAAGCCCAGGGTCTTGCATAGGATAAAGTATCTAAAGTCTACAAAAGATGGATTCTAGAAGGTATATTCTTCAGGCACAGGGAAAATTATTCTAGATAATAACTCAGAAATACAGTAAGGAATGAAGAGTAAAAACAAAAAGAAAGCAGTAAACACTAACAAGACAGAATGGTATTGGCGTAAGAATGGACAAATTTATCAATGGAACAGAAAAGACAACCCAGAAATATACCCACATAAATATAGTAAACTGATCTTTGACAAAGGAGCAAAGGCAATACAATGGAGTAAAGATAGTCTCCTCAACAAATGGTGCCAGAACAACTGGATATCCACATGCCAAAAAGATGAATCTAGACACAGACCTTACACTCTTCACAAAAATTAACTCAAAATCGACCACAGACCTAACTGTAAAATGCAAAACTATAAAATTCCTAGAAGAAAACCTAGATGATGTTGAGTATGGTGATGACTTTTTAGATACAACACCAAAGGCATCATCCATGAAAGAAATAATTGATAAGTCAGCCTTTATTACAATTAAAAACTTCTGCTCTGCAAAAGACAATGTCAAGAGGATGAGAAGATAACACAGACTGGGAAAAATATTTACAGAATACATAACTGAGAAAGGACTGTTATCCAAAAGACACTCCAAAAAAAACCCCAAAAAACAGAAAAACCTCTTAAAAGTCAAAAATAAGAAAAACAACCTAATTTTAAAATGGGCCAAAGACCTTAACAGACACCTCACTTAAGAAGAAAAACAGAAGGCAAATAAGTATATGAGAAGATGCTCCTCATTATATGTCATCAGGGAAAGGCAAATTAAAACAGCAAGATAGGGCTTCCCTGGTGGCGCAGTGGTTGAGATACCAAAAAAAAAAAAAAAAAAAAAAAAAAGACAAATAGTCTGAATAGCAGCATATCTATTTCCTTTTAAAGTAGTTAATTATCAAAAACCTTCCTACAATGAAGATAGTTTCAATAGTGAACTCCATCAAACATTTTAGGAAAAATTAATGATGATTGTAGAAAAACTCTTCCAGAGAGCAGAAGAGGAAGAACCACTTCTCAATTCATTTTACGAAGCCAACAATACCCAAATACAATACCAAAGAAAAAACTATACATAAATATATTTCATGACCAGACTCAAAATCCAAAACAAATTTTAACAAACAGAAAACAAAGATTTTAAATTTTCCAGGAAAATAAATGCATCTCACCATATTAATATACTAAAAAAGGAAAACCACAATAATTCAATGGATATAGAAAAGACATTTGACCAAATTCAATACCCATTTATGGAAAAAAAAAAAAGTCTCCCAGCAAACTAGGAACAGAAAGGAAATTCCTCAACCTGATAAAGGTCACTTATGAAAAACTTGGAGCCAGCATCACATTTAATGGTGAAAGATTAAATACCCTTCCTCTAAGATCAGGAACAAAGCAAGGATGTCCTCTACCATCACTTCTATTCACACTATACAATAGTGCAAGAAAACAAAAAGGTAAGATAAATAAAAAGCATACAGGACTTCCCTGGTGGCACAGTGGTTGAGAGTCCACCTGCCGCTGCAGGGGACATAGGTTCATGCCCTGGTCCAGGAGGATCCCACATGCCACGGAGCAGCTGGGCCCGTGAGCCATGGTTGCTGAGCCTGCGCGTCCGGAGCCTGTGCTCCACAACGGGAGAGGCCACAACAGTGAGAGGCCCGCATACCGGAAAAAAAAAAAAAAAAAAAAAAAAAAA
>NW_020172457.1:4990077-5087956 GCF_003031525.2 Neophocaena asiaeorientalis asiaeorientalis | reverse complement strand
TGCACTCCTGAAAAAAAAAAAAAAAAAAAAAAAAGCATACAGACTGAAAAAAGTAAATCCTAAGGAATCTCCCAAAATACTCTTAGAAGTAATAAATAAATTTAACAAGGTCACACGAAACAGGTCAATATACAAAAATCAATTTAATCTCTATAGACTACCTACAAACAATACAAATGCAATAGTATAAAAAATGTTAACTGCTTCAGGGATAAAGTTCACAAAGTATGTATAAGACTTGTATGCTGAAAGCTACAATACTGCTGACAGAAATTAGAGACCTGAATAAAGGGAAATATATACCATGTCTATGGAGTAGAAAACTCAATAATGTTATAATGTCAATTCTCCTCAAATTGATCATTTTTTTTTAATTTTCTTGAAGTATAGTTGAACATATTGATCTTTAGAGTCAATGCAATCACCATCAACATTCCAGCAGGCCTTTTTAATAGAAATGGACAGGTTGATTCTAAAATGCATAGAGGAATGCAAAGAACTTAGAAGAGCCAAAACAACTTTGAAAAAGAAAAAAATAATAAAATAGGAAAACATGCATGACCTGATTTAAAACTTACTATAAAGCGACAGTAATCAAGACAGTGTGATACTGGAATAAGAATAGATATATATATCAATGAAAAAAAATAGAATGTTCCAATGTGCCATTGTAACGCAATCATCATTATTTCTTCCTCCTCCTCCTCCCTCCATATTGGTATGCAATTATTCCAGTAGAATTTGATGAGAAAAGGAAGGAGGAGGAAAAGGAGGGAGTGGTGGAGGAAGAGGAAGGAGATGAAAAGAAATTCAACCCTCACTTTATATCATGTAGAAAAATTAACTCAAAATGATCATAAAGCAATTTAAGACACAAAAACTACAAAATGCCTAGGGAAAAAGCATAGGAGAAAATCTCTGTGACCTTGGGTTAGGCAAAGATTTCTATAATACACATCAAAAACACAATCCATAACAGGAAAAAAAAACCATGATAAACTGGACTTCATCAAAACTTAAAACTTCTGCTCTGTTAAAGACTAAGAAAGTGAAAAAACAAGACACAGACTAGGAGAAAACATTTGGGAAACATCTGATAAACAACTTCTATCCACAATACATTGAGACCTTCAAAACTCAATAATAAGGAAATATACAACCAAATTATTAAAATTGGGCAAAAGATATAAACAGATCCTTCATCATGGAAGATATATAGAAGGCAACAAAAGCACATAAAAAGATTTTGAGATAATTAGTCATTAGGAAAATGCAAATTAAAACTACAAAGAGATACTACTACATACGTATTAGAATGACTAAAATTAAAAAACAAACAAACAAACAAAAAACATATAATACCAAGTGCTGGCTAGAATGCAGAGCTACTAGAAGCTTCATACAGTAATGGGGGGAATGGTACTGTCACTTTGGAAAATGGGTTGGCAGTTTCTTACAAAGTTAAACATATACACACCTATCATATGACCCAGCAATTCCACTCCTAGGTATTTACCCAAGAGAAATAAAAACTTACATTTAAAAACTTATACATGAATGTTTATAGCAACATTATTCATAACCACCAAAAAATGGTAACAAACCAAATGCTCTTCAGCTAATGAACAAGTAAACTGAGGTACATCCATACAACAAATTACTACAATGAAATAAAAAGGAGTAAACTGACACAAAAAATAACACGGACAAATCTCAAATGAATTATGCTAAGTGCCTGAAAAGAAGACTCAAAAGGCTTCATATAGTATGATATCATTCTTATGACTTCCTGGAAAGGCAAAACTATAAGGAAAGAAAAGAGATTACTGGTTTCCTGGGCCTGAGGATGCGAGGAATAGATCATATAGTAGGGAACTTTTTGGAGTGGTGGAAATGTTCTAAATCTTGACTGCAGTGATGATAATACTACTGTATGCATTTGTCAAAACTCATAAAACTATACCCTAAAAAGGGTGAATTTTACCATTTGTATATTATACTTAAAAAAAAAAAGAAAAAGAATGCAGTGGTGAGTGAATGAAAAGGCAAGCCACAGACTGGCATCTGGGAAGGAGAAAATATTTACAAAACACCTATCTGATGATGGTCTTGTATTCAGAAAATAAAAAGAACACCTACAACTCAATAAGCAGAAGATAAACAACCTGATTTTTTTTAAAAAAAAAAAAAGGTAAAAGATTTCAACAGACACTTCACCAAAGAAGATAAACGTATGGCAGATAAGCATATATTTGCTTAATACATGCTTAATACATTCATCATTCAGGAAATGCAAACCCAAGAATGCCACTTCTAGATACTAACCAAAGAAAATGAAAACATAGGTCCACACAAAGACTTGTACTTGAATATTTTTAGCAGCTTTGTTTATAATATCTGTAAACTGGAAACAACCCAAATATCCATTAACTTGTGAACGGATAAATAAAGACTACCTCCATACAGTGGAATACTACTCAGCAATAAAAATGAACAAACTACTGATACATACAAAAACTTGGATCAATCTCAAAAGCTAAGGGAAAGAAACAAGACATAAAAGTCATAAATGACTATATACTATATGATTAAATCTAAATGAAATTCTAGAAAATGCAAAACTATGTTGTCAGGAAGTAAATCAGTGATTGCCAGGTGCTAGGGGTTGAGGGAGGAGACAGACAACTAAGAAATATGGGGGCACATTCTGGGGTGATGAAGTTTCTATATCATGACTGTGGTAATTGTTCCATGACTCTATACACTGGTCAAAACACAACTGTACAATTAATTGGTGAATTTTATTGTATATTTAAGCTGATTTTTAAAAGTAAAAAAACAAAGATTTTTTAAAGGCTAAAATAAAGTTTTAAACCTATAAATCAATAGATGGAATATAAATAAGCAAAGAATATAAACAGACAATTCACAGAGGAGGAAAGTAAAATGGCCATTAACTATATGAAAAGAGTTTCAATTTCGGCAGTGATATGGCAATGCAAATTAAAACCACAAAGAGATGCCATAGCACCTTCTTGTGAATGGCAAATATTTAGATCAGATAATAGAAATTATTATTTGGAGCACGTAAGGATGAAGCAAATCAGTGTAAATTAGTACAACCCTTTAAGATCAATTTGGCAAGATCGTATAAATAGCATTACCTAGAAATTCCACTTAGAGGTATCTACCCCAGAAAAATTCTCTATGTGCACAAGAAGACATGTACATAAACATTATGTGTAATGTCATTTGTAATAGCGAAAAAGTAGAAGCAACTTATAGATCTACCAATGGGAGAATGGATAAATAAATAAGAATACTGTATATTCACACACTGGGATTCCATACAGCAGTAAAATAGAATAAAGTAAAAGTACTTGTAGCAAGTGGGCAGATCTCAAAAACATTAATTTTTTAAATTGCAAAATAATATCAAGATGACATCATTCAGATTATATTTTAAAACACAAAAATACTAAGTATATATTATGGATACAAACAGATATAATATATAAACATAGGAGGATACCAATCTCAAAATAATTATTACCCTCTGGTAAAGGAAGGCTGGGAAAGGAAGGAGTTCCACATGCCACTGGCAAAACCCCCTCATCTTCCCCACAAAAAATCATATCCTCAATTCCATACTCTGCCTAAGGGACCATCAAAACAAATCACATCATGCTGTACATGGTTACTAAACCTCAGTCACTACAAAAAAAAAAAAAATATCCTGGTCATTACTCAATAACAGTACCCCTTTTGTATTTCATTTCCAAGAATTCACTCTCCAACCACCACTCCTGACTCAACTCTTTCACTCCATCATGACCTACAAGCCATTGATTCCATCAACTCTTTACTGTCCCAATCAGCCCCCATTCTTACTTGCCTCCTAACCAAGCAGAGACTCCACAGTCAATATTTCAATCACTCAATTTCTTTGTTCCTCCCTCTGCTTACTAACATGGCAAAACCCCAATCTTGATTAAATTCCATCTTTAACTGTTCCATGCCTTAACCTGAAGCCTGTAGCTGGAGAAAAACATTCACCATGCTACCTGGGAATACTTTAATTCATGACCACTAACTTGAAGGGGCCATGCGTCCTGTCCAACAATCCTACATTTCCCCAATCCATTTCCTAGAAAACTACTTCATGTCTTCTTCTCTTAATACAACCTCTGTGCTAGAAGCTTCGAGTTTGTCCTCACGCTATTTCTTCCCTGCTCTGCATCCTCTTCCCTGCTCCATGTCCAGCTCTTCTTCCCAACCGCCAGCCCTGTGAGCAGTGACAGCCTCTGGCCTACCACAAGACACGTGAAGCAGACTTCCACAACTTTTATGATAGTCCCTCTCCGTGACCCCACTCTCCAGCAGCTTGAAATGCCTCGTTTTCTAGTTTAATTCCTCTAATAAATAATTCAATAATGAACACAGCAATTCTGCTTCCCTGATTGAACCCCAAATTTTGGTACAGGAAGTGACTAAAGGGAAATAGGGCCTTAAGGATAGGAATCTGAAATTGCTTTTCTGACTTGATAAAAGGAATTAATGACCCTGTCTCCAGTGGTAAAGGGGACACTAGTCATCCATGGCATGCCGTGGCAAAATACTTAAATCATCACCTGCAGACAAGTATAATCAAGGACTATAGAAGACAAAGGTTTGGGTAATCAACTAGTTGCTACCATAGAACATTTTTGTAAAAATGAGTTGTATAATGGGCTAGTTCCTTCTAAGTACACTGGCAAACTAGGTAAAAGAAAATGCTAAGCTCGGAGTTTTGAATTCACAGCTTAAGGTCTATGTCAGGGACTAGAAAATGTCCATAATGCCTTAATAAAAAGCCTCATGCCATGTGGACACAGGGCTGAGATTTCTGAAAAGTATATCCTGCAGGTGACTGAATTACAATGCAAATTCAATTTACCCCCTTGTGAGCCATTTTATGTTAAAGTTAGGACCATGATTGGCAAGGAGAGGGGCCCTGAAAATTGGAATGGGGACATATGGGCAGATTCTGATGAAGTGAAGTACCTTGAACCTCTAAATTCCTCCAAGCCTCCTGGGCAAGCAGAAGCAGTCCTTCATACCCTGTCTGAGGAAATTAGGCTCCATTTGCCTGAAGAACGTGCACTGACTTTCCCTGAGATAGTTGCCTTACATGGGACACCGATGTTCCTGAGGACCTAATCCCCAAACTGCTCACTATCTAGACACATAAACAGACTCAAATCCTATAAAATCCTCGGGGTCAGGCACAAAATGTGGCCTGTGATGATATGCAATATATACCAAAAGAACTGCACAATTTGGCCAATTTATGTTAACAGAAACCTGGGAAATACAGATCCCACATTCCCCTTCTCTGAGGATTCTGAGTCAGAGCTGGGCAAAAAGGAAATATGTGCCACATTGGGAAGACAGAAGTGAAGCACACATTATGCTTGAAAGTCAGGGTGGTCGACCTGGTGGTCGACCAGAGGTGCTGGCAGCTTTAGTTTGTCCTCACTCTTCTTCTTCCCTACTCCATGTCCCTTCCCCACTCTGCATCCAGCTCTTCTTCTCATCTGCCAACAGCAACCCCAGGCCCACCAGAAACTTGACTAAGAACTTAGAGATGTGATAGCTATGTCCTCTGACTTCTATACCAGTCCACCTTCGCAGTGTCACGCCAGAAGCTGGATATTAGCAGTCTTTATGACTGCACGGTAGATCTGTGAGTGAACAGCTTTGAACTATATACTTTCATTCTTTCATTTTCATATGTCCTTTAATGAACATTTATAAATTCTATGAAGAGAAAATTTTTAAGTAATTTTAAACATTTCAAGCAACTTTCCCTAATTTGGAGCACTCTAAGTTCCCCCAAGGAAAACAGATAAAAGGAGCTTTTTTTAGCCTAAAAGAATTAAAAAAAAAAAAAAAGACTTACATCATTAGATTGAAACAATCGAGTCATTGCAAAGAAGGCTTCTGTGGCTTCCGTAGTTCCAAAGTGTTCACCCTAAGTAATTTAAATTAAGTTTAAATTAAAACAATTTCTTAAACTCAACAAAAATTAAGGATTTTCCATTTATTTCTGCAAAGATCTTTTAGAACTCAGGAAAAACTCTCTGTATAAACATTGTGCCTCTTTGCTATTTTTCTGGCTTTTAATTTATAAACCTACATAGCCATTTATCCATTCCTTATTTAAAACAATCCATTATCATATACCATGCTTTTATGAAAGTTCTAGAATAGTGGTATCTAACTTTTTAGCAGGAACTATTTTAAATTCCCTGAAGAATTGTGATTTACAAGGAGACAGAAAATGATAGTAAATTGACTTCCTTATCAGAACAGGATGTTACTGTTACACTGCCTAAGAGCAGAGATCATACCTTCTACATTTCTATAATCCAATGCCTGACAATATCATAGGAGCATAATAAATATTAAACTGTAAAGAACTATCTATTAGGAATCCCAGAAAACATGGTAAAAAGGGACCAACCAAAAGGGCAGCAGATTAGTTATATAAAAGTAAGGCTTATAGGGCTGCTAATACATCTCAAGACACTGGCTCAAGCCCCTAAAAACATGCTTTGGGTCAGAACTTCAACATGCTTAATAAATCATCAGAGGATCTTCCCAAAATGCAGATTCTGATTCAGTGGCTCTGGTGTGAACCCTAAAATTTTCCATTTCTAATTGGCTCCCAGTGATGTGAATGCTGCTGATCTGGGAACCACGTATTTTTGAGTAGCGAGGTGTTAGATAACCTATTGGGTTGGCCAAAAAGTTCGTTTGGGTTTTTCTATAAGATGTTACAGAAAGACCCACACAAACTTTTTGGCCAACCCAATATTTTATTAATAGTCAAAACACTGCAGACCACAGACCACCTGAAACATTACCATTTCAATAGTTAACTTCTTCATTAAAAACAATCCTATATAATATGTTAGGCTCAATCACTTTTCAGGGCTTCAGCTCTCATAAAAAATATAACTAGTCAATCTATTTGTCATAGGTGTAAGAATAAACAAATTTTGATGAAAAACCCTGAAAGTTTAGGATGAAAGACAAAGTATAAGAGTTTACAATTACTTAAGTCAGAGTACCCAGCTTGCTCATCATCAAAACATTTCCCTTACTTTCTTTCATATTTAGAGAACATACAAACGCCCATCTACTTGTCAGTCATACTAGTACAGTAAATCTTAAGTCCCTACTTTTTGACTTGAAACTCAGAGAATATACGGATATGTCAACTCTAGTAGAAACTTAGAAGTATTTTTCCATAAAGCACTACCAAGAACTAGGCAAAAGATTAAGTTAAAGTTCCCAAATCTGTTCACCTAGTTGACTGTGTTTATCAGACTGTGTGGGTAACTTCCTTATCAAGATAATTATATGTTTCAACATGAGTTGCCCATCAAAGCAGTATTGGTCAATGTAAAAATACATGCTACTCTGAACCAACTTTAACTACTCAAAATTCTGCTTATAGACTGGAGTTCCCCAACTTGGACACAATATATGCTATGAAAAGTTAAATCAAACTGACTTTGCATTAAATGTTTCTAATATAATACCACATGAAAATGTATGTTTGTGAATAGATATGTTTTATTTAAAAGCATGTTCTTGTTGCTCTGCCTCCATTTGCAAGCTACAAAACTTCCTATCTCTGGATGAGGTCTTCAGTCATGAAGCATAGTAAAGTAAAAATATTCTCATGGAATTCAGATTGGAAACCACAGTCTTCTAAGCACCATATGTAAACCACCTGAGGTAGGGGTGTGTGTGTGTGTGTGTGTGTGTGTGTGTGTGTGTGTGTGAATCTAAGAAACAGACTCACATTTTCTAAGGCCCTAGACTAAAAATCATGAGATTTTTTAGTCTGAAGCAAAAAAAACAAAAAACCAAAAAAACACACAAGAAACAAACAAAAAAATAAAACCACACACAAGAAAAAAAAAATTAAATAAATAACAATAAGAGCAAGTGGGGGACTTCCGTGGTGGTGCAGTTGTTAAGAATCCGCCTGCCAATAGAGGGGACACAGGTTCGATCCCTGGTCTGGGAAGATCCCACATGCCGCGGAGCAACTAAGCCCGTGCGCCACAACTTCTGAGCCTGCGCTCTAGAGCCCGCGTGTCACAACTACTGAGTCGGCACGCCACAACTACTGAAGCCTGCGCGCCTGGAGCCTGTGTTCCTCAACAAGAGAAGCCACGACAATGAGAAGCCCGCACACCACAATGAAGAGCAGCCCTCGCTCACTGCAACTAGAGAAAGCCTGTGCACAGCAACGAAGACCCAACGTAGACAAAAATAAATTAATTAATTTAAAAAGAAAAAAAAGTGCAAGTGGGATCTATGTTTCATGAGTGCAAATATTTTTGTTGGTTTTGTCTGCTACGTCCCCAGTGCCTAAAACAGTGCATAGAACGCAGCAGGTATGTAATAAATATATATGCTATATGACCGAATGAAAACTATTCCTGAATGTTTACTATGTGTCCAGGACTATTCACAGTACTTCACATTTATTGTATCATTTAATCATTATAACTTTATAAAACAGGTATTAGCATAATCCCCATTTACAGAAAAAGACATTAAGGTACAAAACAATTAAGCGCAGAATCATACTGCTAGTGGTGGAGTAGGGAAAATAAATACAGGCATACCCTGCAGATACTGTGGGTTCAGTTCCAGACCACAGCAATAAAGTGAATACTGCAATAAAGCACGTCACAGGAATATTTTGGTTTCCCAGTGCGTATAAAAGTTATGTTTACACTATACTGTAGTTTATTCTGTGCAACAGCATTACGTTGAAAAAAAAAACAATGTACATACCTTAATTTAAAAATACTTTACCGCTAAAAAAAATGCTAACCATCATCTAACAATGCAGGGTTGCTACAAACCTTCAATTTGTAAAAAAAAATGCAATAAAGTATAATAAAATGAGGTATGCCTGTATAAAATTTGAATATTAAAATCAAAGCTTTAATATAGTAATATACTCCCCCCAAAAGGATAAAATATCTATCTGGAATTTGTGTAAGATTTTGCAATATATTTTTATTTTCTGAACATATCTAAACAACATGTTTTAATATTAACTAATACTTGTTAAATTCAAATCAACGTTGAGATCCTACCATGTGCTTAGCTGATTTGGTACCTCATGAATAAAAAAGAAGTGTCTGTCGTACTCCTCGTCCTCAAGAAATTTTACATATTGTTATGTTAATCAAACACCGTAAATTTTAAAATTAAGTGAATTTAAAAAAAATAAATAATTACACTTGCCAGAAAGTACTTCACTGCATGTTATGTATTTCTATTCCAGGACACAAATCTGAGGAAAATCAAAATAATTTACCTGGTTCAATAAGTAAAGAATCTTTGTAAGAATATGCAAACATCTTCTTGGATTGATGGGCGTTTCATTGAATATACGAGCCTGTGGAAACAAAAAACATTGCTATATATATTTTCTATCTTTGCTATCACAGATTACAGAAAATCAACTTAAAGACTATTATACATTTTAATCACAGTATCCAAATAATGTTGCTTACAGTTTTCAACTTATTATGTTATATAATAAATTATTAGATGTGGCCTAGGTTTTCCATTCTATACTATTCACTCCCTTAGGTCTGCTACTTCAACTTGTGGGCTTTATTAAGTAAGAATCACAATATTTATCTACATCATTTGAATACAATAGGCTTAATATCTATAACTTCCTTCAATAACCTTGCACTAAACACCTCATTTGGTGTTTTATTTAAAATTCTCAACATGTGACAGAGTCTACATATTTTTGCATTTCTATAAGCTCTAGACTCTCCTATGACAAGTAACCCCTCTTCTTTTTCCCTCAAGTATATATTCTTTGAACTCAGTTGCATTCCTTAATTCTTATTTTGTATCAGAGCATTCCGGGGCTCTTTGTCCCCCATTCTAAAATGGAATAGAAAAGAAAAAAACACACTATACTTCCAAGCCATACCTCCTGTAAGACAGCACTCTTCTCCAGATGCCGAAAAGGATTGGAGCCACTACCTATGTTACGGGGGGAAAAAAATGTCTTTAATAGTTGTCCTACACAAACTTACTTTCTACAGAAGGGTACTGAATGCTTGGGAAATCTCACCCAAGTGAGGTGACCACTTGGATTTCACAGGGATAATCATTACTAATATGCATACAAACTGATTAAAATCCTTCTGATTCTGACACTAGCTCTGTCTGCTATCCTGCAACATCCTGTACTTCTCTTTTGCAGAAACCCTGCCTGAAATGAGTGTATTCTTTCCCTGCCTTCTTTTTATATGAATGTTAGAAATATCTGTCATGTCCATACAACTAAAATTAATGAGACTGTGGTAGGGTCCTTTGGATTTCCCTAAAGGAAAGCACTATTTTATGTGTTTCTAACATTTACTGTGAGGAGTTTATCAGAGAATTAGATAACGTCAAGCTGGAAGGGGCCACAGAGGTTTACTAACCCAACCCTCGACCACACTTAGAGCAGCTATCAATCACTGAGGGTTTTTTTTGGGGGGGGGGTTGTTTGTTTTTGTTTTTTGAGGTGACTTCGCATCTTCCTCATTTACTCTGGACCAAAGACGGCTATCAAGATGCAACTCACTTTTGGATGCTTGAGTATTAAACGAGCTAGGTACCACGGAGCAGGCTTGCCCGCACGGAAGTGGACAAAGCAGAGGTCCCCGGGGAGACTGCAAGGTACAGACACCACAAAGTTCACAAACACACTCAGTCCCGTCAATCCCAGACCCACCGTGGGCCTTGCACTACCAGCACCCCACCCCACCCCGCCTCTCGCAAGCGCACACTCACTACCTCCGCCACCTGCCATGGGCCGGACTCTGGTGGGCAGCCCAGGCCTGGCGAACTGGAGCAGGTGGCTCCGAGGAGCTGAGCCGGAGGAGGGGGCTGGGGGCGGGGCCGCCGAGCAGCCCGAGGCTGCGCGCGAGCACCCGGGCGCTCGCGCGCGACTTGAGGGGAGGCTCCGGCGCCCGGGGGAGGGGCTAGGGGCAGGCCCCCGGCTGGAGAGGAGTGGGTCGGAGGAGGGGCTGGGCTCCAACTCCGGCCCGCCGGCACACCGGCGCCCACGCCCCCAGGTCCGCAGTCCCCGAGAGCAGGTGGCGGCGGGCAGGGGAAGGGGACCCCGCGGCTGAGGGTGGGCGTCAGACGCCCCGCGCGTACCAGACTCCTCGTCCTTCTTGTCGAATTTTTTAATCATCTTGGACGACTTCCCAGCGCCCAAGCCCACCGCCACCGTCCCAGGCGCCGCAGCCAGCAAGCGGAAGAAGCTGCAGGAAGGTCGGCCCCGTGCTCCGGCGCCGGTTGGGCCGCGGTCCCGTCACTCGGAGAGAAGGCCCGCCCTCCCCGGCAGTCGCCGACCGCTCTCAACCCCAGGGGACGTGGCCACGCCCTCTCCTCCTCCCCAAGCCGGGCGGAGGCGGGGCCAAGGGTGGGCTCCCCGGGGCCTCGTCCCCGCCCCTACGGTGACAGGTCGCAGCAGGGGGTTCACCACGGCCCACCCTGCAAGCGACGCGGCAGCCCACGCCCGGAGAGGGCAGAATGAGATTTTATTTGGTTGGCACGCCCTAAATGGCGACTTCTCCAGGCCGCTCAGTCTCTGGAGATGAGGCGAGGGGCATGTAGGGCTTGTTTTCATTTAATGACACTGGCGTTTTTTATAATCCACTGCTGGGCCCTTCCGTTGCGGAACGCGCTCTCTCCTGGCGCGGTTCTGGTGGGCTTCTCCTCCAGGAGTGATGAAAGGGTTAATGGTTCCCAAATCATCTGGGAAGTTGGCAGGTCGCTCCCTGACTTCTTGGAGACTGCAACAAAGCACAGGGCACCTTCGTGAATGTGGATTTCCAGAGGGTTTAGGACACTTATTGTGAGACGTAAAAAGAGACCCGCTCGGAGGGCCGAGAAAGCTGCTCTTTACTCTGAGCAAGAGGATAGGTTTTGGACCACGGACTATCATTCCAACCTTCTTTATAATTCTTCCCTTCATCAACACCCACCAGTTTAGGGTCTTCCCTATTTAATCCCACCCCTTTCAAACGATTCCATCTGTGGCCATTTTGACGCTTACATAACGCTTAACTAAGTGAAGGAACTTTCACTTGTATATTCATATTCCTCTTAGCCTTTTCAGTTCTCCTGTCCGAGAGTGTAACTAAGAAACTGTTTCTACCTTTGGCTTCACTGTCATCACTTTTTCCAGATTCTCTTTCAACTTCTGCCCTTCTTGGACCCCTCCGTTGTGGGCTCTTCTTGCTCCCATCCCTCCCCCCCCATTTTGAAGTATTATGCCTTGTAAGTATCCCTTAAATTTGTTTTCTTGGGCTTCCCTGGTGGCACAGTGGTTGAGAGTCCGCCTGCCGATGCAGGGGACACGAGTTCGTGCCCCGGTCCGGGAAGATCCCACATGCTGCAAAGCGGCTGGGCCCGTGAGTCATGGCCGCTGAGCCTGCGCGTCCGGAGCCTGTGCTCCGCAATGGGAGAGGTCACAACAGTGAGAGCCCCGCGTACCGCAAAAAAAAAATTTTGTTTTCTTATTCCTACTGCTGTCACCTTAATTCAGGTCCTATCTGTTTGTTTCTTGGACAGCCTCCTAACCAGCCTTCATGGCCTGGTAATCTTTTACCAAGCAAGCAATTCTCTGTGTAATCTTTCTTTATTTGGATGCCTGGTAAACGTGGAAAATTATTGATGGAAGGAGGAGTTGCTAGGTTCTCTTTTACTTGAAGTAGAGACACTGTTTCAACTTCACAGTGGATTGTCTTTGTTTAGGAAAAGCACAATAATGGGCCCTTTAGATACATAAGTAAATATCCACTCATTTTTCTTGAGGGAAACTGTAAAGTCACCATAATTCTAATAAATGCTGCAGACTGAGATGTTAAGTGTTCTGTTTAGAAATGTAAACTGGGATACCTTAACAGAATCATGCCCTTGAAAAATCAGAGAGATTCTAACCCAGATTAGATTCTAGACTGGAGAAATTCTTCCTCCCAATATGAATTTAAGCTGAACTGCTGATATCCTGCGTATGGTATCATTTAAGATTTAGCTCTGACTAAATGTACTATTTTATGTTTGCCTTATCTGGCTTATAAAGCTCAAAGCTTGCTTTCCATGTGGAGTTTCCCTTGAAGGAAATAGATGTTCCTACTGATTTATTCTGGGGGCTGAAAATAAACAGGCTTAGGGGAAGGAGCTACCTTTTCCCCTTTCTTGGGCCAAGGGTATTAGGAGCCTAGGCAGAGACAGTGCTGGTAAGCCAAGAGACTCCCAAGAATGGATAATGTGCTGGGGGCCTGCTGGGAAGTATGAAGGGACTGAGGAGGGGTTGAGGCTGAGCCTAAGAGTGTCCCCTTTTAAAGCAAGATAAATGACTCTCTGCCATCCTTTAATTTTTCTTCACATCTATGAAGTGTTATTTAATATCACAGCTTGGTTTTAGCTGTATATGGGGAGTTAAGAGAGGCAGGAGGGATGTCAGGTGGTGCAGCAGATAGGTACAGAAGGAGCAGAGACACTTGAAGAAGCCAGGTAAGGGATGGTACGATATGACCTCATACCTCTGGAACTGTGACTGTTTTAGCTGAGGATGGCTGCCAATCGCTAGGATGGCCTTGTAGAACAGGGAAGCATACCTTAGGGAGTTCCAGGAACTGCTCGAGGAGAGCAGTCCCGTGGGAGAAATGAACCTTATCTTGGAGCCATAGGCTGGTGAAGTCTGGGGAGCCATCGATTATACTTCTAATACACAAATGTGTGTTCAGTGCTCTGAAATTTTTCAGTGGGTCCCAACCGCCTGCTGGATAAAACCTAAGCCCTTATTTATACAAATATACAAAGCCCTTCATGACCTGGCCCATCCATCTGTCTTACATATGGAAAGTGCTATTATTATTGGTGCTTGATAAATATCCAACACGAGTAAATGCCCCATAAATGTTGCTAAATGAATGACAATTTGTGAGGAGCATTTTTGTTGTACCCCTTCCTTACAACCTTATCCCAAACCTCTTCCACGCCACGTCCTGCCTCAACCCCAAAGAGACTCATGGACCTCTGAGACGCATAGCTTATCCTTTGGCCCTTCTAGAACAGTTTTCCTCGA
Source organism: Neophocaena asiaeorientalis asiaeorientalis (assembly GCF_003031525.2). NCBI lineage: Eukaryota > Metazoa > Chordata > Mammalia > Artiodactyla > Phocoenidae > Neophocaena > Neophocaena asiaeorientalis. The sequence continues at coordinate 5,073,765 of NW_020172457.1, read as the reverse complement.
AGTGTGATATGCGTACCACTGGGTAGTTTTAGGTGATACATAGATAAACATTTTAAATTTTAATTATTATGGGACTTCCCTGGTGGCGCAATGGTTGAGAATCCGCCTGCCAATGCAGGGGACATGGGTTCGATCCCTGGTCTGGGAAGATCCCACATGCCGCGGAGCAACTAAGCCCGTGCGCCACAACTACTGAGCCTGTGCTCTAGAGCCCGCAAGCCACAACTACTGAGCCCTCGTGCCACAACTACTGAAGCCCGCACGCCTAGAGCCCATGCTCCGCGACAAGAGAAGCCACCACAAGGAGAAGCCCTCACACCGCGACGAAGAGTAGCCCCCACTCGCCGCAACTAGTGAAAGCCGGCACTCAGCAGCGAAGACCCTACACAGCCAAAATAATTTTTAAAATTTAATTATTATGAATTTGATTAAATGTTTGAGAGAAATGTATAAGAGAAAAAAAACCCATGTGATTAGTATATCAAACCCATGATGTCAATGATATAGTATTAATTAGGACAAAAAAAATAATTTGAAAGAAAAACATTAAGTAAATAACAGGGCAAATAACTCATTGACCAAAACTAGTAAAGTGGTTGGTGATGTAGTTTGGAAAACACTATGCTAGAGCTTTCTTGAAATGTGAGGATTGAAACAGGGTGGAAAGCCTAGCACCACTTGGGCCTCTATCAGTTCTTGGCTTCCATGCTAAAAGGAAAACTAGTCTCCAGAACCTCCAAGAGAGATTTGCCCTTATCTCTCGTCCCCATGGTTTGTCCCTCCTGCCCACATCTCCATCCCATAAACCATTGTTTTGATAGAGAGGACCTTACCGTCACTCCTCAGATCTCTTTTACAGACTGGAGCAAAGTTGAGCTGAGGGTACATTTTTTTCTGTTTTCTCAAAGCACAGATCTTTGAATACTTCCCTTCACTCTTGAAATCCTTGTCCGTGGAAAACCTTAACAAAGAAAGTTCATTTAGTAGATCCTAGGGTGAGGGATTAATGGAACCACTCACTGCATTCTCAGATTCTGGGGGACAAGAAAGGACAGTAGGATTTGAGGGTGTTCATTGGTACAGAGTGGGAGTATTGTTCAGTGGAAGGGATGCTTCTAGAACCTAGCATTGTAAACCTATGAAGGAACTCCAGAATCTCCTCTCTCCTCTCCAAACAAGATATAAGCTCTCCTATAACCAGTTTCAAATCAAATCTCATACATAGCAAATTGTTCCTATATCACAACCCTTAACAGGCACCGAGGGAAATTTTTTTTGGTGCTTCCTCAAAGCATGGACCTTTGAATACTTTTCTTCACTCTTGAAAATCATTCTTGTGAAAAACTTTAGTTTTGCATTACTGTTTCTCTGTTGCTAAGGTAGAAGTGTGGTTGGGGATCATGTAGGGAAGCTGTCCTATTATTATACAGTTGTCCACATTCCGTACAACCGAAAAGTGTTTGTTAAATCATATTGAAAAGAGATAGTTGACACGAATAAGGAAAAGGTAAGAAAGAGCCAGGACTTCACCTAAACCATTGTTCTCTCTTGGATTTGGGGTCCTCCAACAGTGTCACAGGGAAGACTGGTTTCAGCCCAGATCTTAACTTTTTTTTCTGATACATCAGAGGTAAGAAGAAGTTCTCTGTGGGCTTGTGCGGATGACTTTCCTGCAGCAAAGGGAAGAAGAGTAAGTGAGGGAGTTAGCTGAGTCTCCTGGACTTCCTGACCTAAGCTCCTGGGCTAAGCTCCCGTTCCCCTAATATCATGCAGCGAAACCTGCCGAAGAGGGAAGTAGGGATGCAGAAACCCAAAGAAGAGAAAACAGTTCCCTGGGTGGGCTAATACCTGTTCGTTTCACAGCCAGACGATTTGTCCAAAGTTAGGTCAGTTTCCTAAGTAATCAATTAAGCTTGCCCACTAGCCATTTGTAGTAAATGGAAGAAAAATTTCCCAGGGTTTGAGAAGGATTCAACTAGTGAATTGCTTAGGAAACCAAACATTTGGTAATAAATTGGGAAATAGATCCATGGGATTCTACCCACCTTTCTTGGAGATGGCTGTCTCATTCACATCCCATTCTCCGTCTGCAGTGAAAAGGCCACAGAATGGGATGTTTTGTGAGGTAATAATTTCATCATTATTAAAGTCATAGAATCAAAGACTTTCAGAAAGGATCTTAAAGACCATCAAGTCTAACCATTCATCTGACACTCTTATTCCCTCCATAGTAACACTGTCAAGTGGTCCATCTTCCTATATCTAAAATCCCAGCCTACTTAATCTTTGATCAGCTGATTGCTATCCCCTGTAACTTCTACCCTACAGTCCAAACGGAATAAATCTAGTGTCTCTTCCACAGAATCCTTAAAGAATTTGAAGAAATCTATCACGTTCCCCCTGAGCGCCCTCTCTCTTCCAGGCTCAACATTGCCAACATTTTGAACTTTTTTTTTCATATGACATGGCTTTGGGTTCACTGTTCTCCTGATTTCTCTCATTTTCACTCATTTGAGAAAGTTACAACTTATATTTACACATTATGTTTATAATTATATCTATATAATGTGTGGCAATCTGAAATGAAAACAATATGCTAGCTGTAGCAACTGCAGGACACATCCTATTAAAGTCTCTATTCAAGTGTCATTGCTGCTTCTGAGAGCCTTCCCTAACTACACTATCTAAAATCACCACTCACACCCATCACCCTCCATTCCCTTATCCTGCTTTTGGGGCACTTAACACATTATACATTATCCGTGCGATTGTTGGCTTGCTTATGGTCTTCTACCTCACTGGAATTAAACTTTGACTTAGTCACTGATAGATCCTTACTACCCCATAACGGTGCCTGGTACATAGTAAGTGCTCAATAAATATTTGTTGAATGAATAAAAGAATGACAATGAATGAATAACCAAACTAATTGACCCATACTGAACGTTTTTGCTCAGAATTTTCAAACCTCTTTTTTAAAACTGCTTGCTGCCTGAACCAAGTCTTTTCAATTCTGTACTCATTCTCTTTAAAGTCTTCCAGTTTTGAGGAACAGGAATTCATTTAAGTTACCTCAATTAGTAGGGGTTTTACGGTAGCAGCATGTGTGCCTAGGACCTAAGACACAGCTAATAATCTGGCCACAAAAGAGCAGAAACCTTGGCAGAGCTAGACCTTAGAGCAGAAAAACAAAAATAAAAATCTTATCTGGAATCCAAGGCAGCACTATCTAGGACCACTACTGCATGAGTTTGTCTATCTTGTCTCATATCATTTTGCATCATGTCATTAACACGCTTCCTACTTTCTTCCTGTCTGCTTCCTTCTGTCTCTAGTGTTCATTCCTTACCTTTACCCTGCTTATCTTTTTTCTACCCACAGCTTCTGCTTATTCATTTCTACTTCAAGCTGCCCCTACCTTCTTCCTCATGGTTTGACGTTTTTATGGCCTTCCTCTACATGCCCTTTCAGGTTTTATTCCCACAGCCTCAATCTTTTCCTTTCCCAATTCAGATGCCTGGAAGCAAGAATATGATTAGCTCAGGGATTTTGGTTGTTGATAAGTTACAAAACTGAGCAGGACCCTGTGGGGCTCCTGGGCACAGAAGCCTTTCTGTCCCCCATTTGTTGTTCATAGGGAACAGACTCCAGCCTCCAGCCTCCATGACCTTCCTTGAGTTCCAAAGGGAAAGATTCGAACAGTCGCTAATCAACCGAGGAGCAGGCAAGAAACCACCTGAGGCAAGATTAACCAGAGAAGCTCCTCAAGACCACCTGAGATTAAAGGAGTGCAAGCCCTGCACACACCCTAATCTTATCAGTAACCTTTGAACCATTACTGTAAAACTCCTCATCAAATCCTCCCAGGTTTGGAACGTAGTTTTTCAGGGCAGGAGCCCACTGTGTCTCCCTTTGCCTGGCAAAGCAATAAAGCTATTCTTTTCCACTTCACCCAAAACTGTCTCCGAGATTTAATTCAGCGCTGGTGGTACAGAGGCCAACACTTTGACACCAGTTAGTTGGTTTGGGTTTTGGTTTGGTTTTTGGGTTTTGTTTGTTTGGTTAGATTTGGGGGTACCGATCTACACCACAGGTCACTAACCAGCCTATGACTTTTGCTTCACTGGATCAGGTGGCCTTCGCTGGTCCTAGGTAGGCATAGAGAATTGAGTCTAGTTATTCAAAATAGGACCTTTCGGGGCATCCTATTCTTCACAAACTGTGGTAGGGCCGTGTCACTTAGAAGGGGCTGTGAGTATAACACTCCCCGTGATAGACTTATGTGGTTCATTCTTCAACTTGATTGCTGGTACCCACACTCTTCTTATACACATGTCTGGGTGTAGCAAAAGAATGCTTCTTTTGTGCATAATCTTAGGCTCACAAAAGATGATCACATTTGTATAGTAAGAGAAAGGGATGCAGCATGAATATTAAAGAGGCATTCTAGATATTGGGCATTTCCATCTTCTTGGACTTCTTCCAGATAGCCCCATAAAATTACCATGCTGCCAGTCTTTGACAATCAGAGCCTTAATACTGTCTATTAATACAATTTGGCTGGTACCACAATTTACTCATGAGTACGATCAGGTCCCACATGTGACCTGGAAGGCTCACAAAGTGCCAGCTGTTGGAAGAAAGCTCTTCTTGCACCAAGGTTACGTGATAGTCTTGTATTTCCTTCTCTACCTTGAGCAAGGCAGCCCTGGCTTGACATTTGTTCCTCTCAGTGTATGTTATCCACTACCATGAGAGACAACCTCTGAGGTTACGTCCAAATGGCACAAATTCTGAGACCCAAGGAACCATAGGCAATGAATTAATTAACTCCTTTGTCAGCATATACCACTGGATATTAGCATTTTATCATCCGTTTGGAAAGGAATCTCTCACTGCCATCCATCTAGCTGATAAATACTAATTCCATATTGACCACATTTTATTATAACAGTCTGTCTTGGATCATTCCACTCCCAGCATCAAATTTCTGTAATAATTAGATTTTTAAAATTTACACTTTCACTTATTTAATTTCTTCTTGTTATATTAGGCCAACTCTCAAGGCTGTCAAGATCTTTTTTAGATCATATGCTTAAATATCTCTTAATTGATTTTCTTCATTTCCTCTGTTATTGATTTATTCAATTCTTCAGCATCTCTCACTTTGACAATTGTAGTAACAATATAGCTAATCTTACTGATTTTTTTCTCTTCCACAACTAATACACCTTTCTCTCAACTTCCTAAAAAGCTCTTCTAAAATGCAAATTTGATTTTACCTTTTATCTCCTGCCATTTACTCTCTTACATCCCCCTAAATGCACCTCAATTTCTCATGTCTCTATGCCTTTGCCCTTCCCACTGATTGGAATATTCTCCTTTTTTTTTTTTTTTGGACAGGGGTCACCTCTTCTGTAAAACCTCCTTGATTACTTCCTACTGTATATTAGTGTATCTTGTATATTCTTTTATTATTCATATATCCTGGTGTATATAATAATTACTTTTTATATCTCATTTATTGATCTGTCTCTCCTGTTAGACTCCAAGTTCCTTCAAGATAGAAACTGTCCTGTAATCATCTTCCTATTTTAGTTCTTAGCTTAGTGTATGTCCAGCAATTGTTTATTGAATTGAATTTGAACTTCTCTAGTGTATAACAAAGTCCCAAACATCTGGCTGTTGTGATAGTAAATTTTCTGTTCTCCCCTTCTGACACCCAAGAGCAGTGGGTATAGAGCATAACCCTTTACCCCTTTCCCAATTTGATATTCGTTTCTGTTCCTTGTTCGTCATTTCCTGTTTTATCTGTTGCTACTTTATACTCAACTAGAAAGCCAGTGGCTAGTTTACCCTTTGTTAATTACAAACTAAATATCTTTGACCAAGGAGGAACAATTTTGAATTAAGACCCTCTTTTCTCTGTGTAATGAAGTTTCATGACCAAAGTTCGTACAACTCTGATTCTGAGTATTTCCCAGGCTCTCAGATTCTATTTGGTGAAGCACATGGCAAAGAATAAGAAGGAAGAGGTTGGGTCCTGAGTACCATCCTCCATGTTAGGTTAGCTCCCTTCTTCAAGCTAACTCCTAATTCTTCAGGATCCTTACTCAGGGTGCCAGGAAACTTCCCCAGGTGCCGTTACCTTGAGTAGTAACTCACTGGAAAAGTATTTTGATGTCATGTCCTTTCCTTGATGGTCGATTGAGCAGGGAAGTGGGTTGTTGGTCATAATCAGTAAGGTCTTATCCTGATCATACTCTGTTACTTTCAATGTGAAGCTTTGAATTTTCCTGTTTCGAGCCAGGAATTTATGCAGTGCAGTAGGCTTCAAAGGCTCATAGTACTGGGCCTGAGCAGACAGAAAGATTTCCAGAGAGACAAAGGGATTAGTTCAAGAGCAGATTAACAAATCAGTTGGCTAATCTTTTGCCTCTATGGGGTAGGGATAGAAGCCGGACAGGGGCTGGGTTTAATAGAAAATGTCTGAAGCTCTCTGTCCCTTTCTCCTCTCAGAGCTTTTCCCTGCAAACAGACCAAGGGGCTGGGGAAATGAGACGGAAAACTTTCCACATTAAAAGGAGCGAGGTGACTTCATTCTTGTGGAAAAGTTGTGCCCAACATTGTGCCCAAGAAAACAGGGCAAGCAGAAGTTTCTATGTTCAACCTAAACGGCCTTCTCTACAACTCACTCTGAGGCAGAGGGGGGAGACTGCCAGGAGCCAAATCTCCTAGTTCAGAGAGCCCTGAGGGGGCCAACACAGCCCTTACCTGCATCTTCCTACCCACCAACGTTTCTCCACAGGCACAACCACATTAATATGCAGAATAAACACAAAGTTAAAAAAAGGAAAAGCAGTCAGAAAGACAGCATGTCACTGAAGATGTAGTGGGGGAAGGGGCACGCCCACTAAACTTGCTTTTCCATCAGTAGGAGGAAGGTGGAGGATTAGAGAGAGAAGAAGGGAGAGGGAGAGAACAGAACACTTCCTGATTCGAAATATGTTTTCTCAATTAAAAAAAAGAAAAAATCAGCTGCAGGGACCACCTTCTTCCCAGTCCCGCCCTCCTCCCTCACCACCATTCCCAACAGTGTCCTGAGACAGCTCTGTTTCCCTGTCCTAGGAGGATGCACAGTCACAGAAGCTGGTGACACTTGGAGGCACTTGGGATACTCTGCAGTGGGCCTCAGCTGAAACTTGCTGTTGGAGATCTTGGGGGAATGCTTTTATCACCTACCAAATTTGGATGGACTGTGTAATGGTGAAGGTTCTCGAGAACAAATTTTGATTGCCCGACTGCATCAAAAATCTAGAGACAATAATCAAAATTAGTATTTCAAGTTGTACCTATTCTAAACAATATTCCATTCCTTACCTCACCTTAGTCTGGCTAAAATCTGGTCTCTAACTTAAATTAAGTGAGAAGAACTCCATGCTCTGCACCCTGGGTTTCTGGAATGAGAGCCATAGCATGGAGAGCTAGGTTCTAAGGCACCCTGACAGGGTAGCTTGTACATGGAAATGTGGACCAGCTTTGTGAAACGTTAGGAGCTGTTAGGAAGTGAAGGGGTGAAATAGACAAGGGCAGCATCAAAGTTTAGACCGGGACAAATCACCCCTAGAGCTCACACCTCTTTCTTCTGCCTTTTCCATCTCTATAGAAGGGAAATCAGGTGAAAAACAAAACAAAACATGCAAAATCAGGTGAAAAACAAAACAACCTTTAAGGAGAAAAACAAGTTACAGAAGGGCAATAACTTAAGGGCTGTCAGTGAAAGGAAGCCTGGGGGATAACTGCTTTCGGGGCTGGGGGCGGCACACAGAAGGGAGAAACAATGGTGCAGTCTGCATTTTTGAATATTTCTGTGACATATGATTCTTCCAGAAATGTGGCAAAAAGTAATTGAGGGCTTCCCTGGTGGCGCAGTGGTTGAAGGCCCGCCTGCCGATGCAGGGGACACGTGTTCGTGCCCCGGTCTGGGAAGATCCCACATGCCGCGGAGCGGCTGGGCCCGTGAGCCATGGCCGCTGAGCCTGCGCGTCTGGAGCCTGTGCTCCGAAACGGGAGGGGCCACAACAGTGAGAGGCCCGTGTACCGCAAAAAAAAAAAAAAACCCAACCAAAAAAGTAATTGAATTTTGGTAACCCTTCTGTCCACCACTTTGTGTTTTTTTGCTGGTGGTGGTGCTGGTGATTGGTGGATTGCTTGAGTGCCATGTCTGGTGGTAGAGTTGCTGGACCTCCTCCATTTCCTTCTGCTGACCCCCGGGGCTGTTGCCTGGCCTCTAGCTTAGCCCCAGGTTGTCTAAAGATAAATCAAAGGGACAAGAACACAAGGAGATAAAAGCTCTGAGTTATCTCCTTCAGGCTTGGCCTAATCAGGAATCAGATAAAGAGCACAATCCTGTATGTGGATGAGCATTTCTAAAGATTGCCATGCCCCCAAGGAGGTGATATAGTAAGCTGGGATTCAGAAGAAAGGGAACTCACACTGAACAGGTGAATGCGGCAAGAAGGTGAATGGAGAAGAGGGAGATAGTAAGAGTGGGACAGAACTGTGTGATGAGGGGAGGAAAATGCCAGGAGTTGGCAATTTCCAGGGCTTAGAGGAGGACTGTGGGGAGGATTAGCAGAGATATGCCATACATTCTTTTAGGAATGCTGGGATGAAATAGGGGACAAATCCAAAGATGCAATGATTTCATTTGTGTTACCTTCTGTAAAACTGAAGTCCCTTTGTTCAAAACAAAAATACATTTGAAAAACTGGCTTCACAGATATGACATATATATTTAGAATCACAGACATCTCAGAAAAATTTATTTGGGAGAAGATGTGAAGACTTTTCCTTTATAGTTGTTTTTTTTAATTAATTTTTTTGGGAAAGTCTCTGGGAAAAATGTTTTTACTCCCAAATTTTTCTAAGGTATTGCATCTTATTTCCAAATTAGTCTCCAGTAGTTGACTAAATCCATAAGAATGTCCAAATTGGAGTATGTTTTTAGTTTTATGTTGAATTGTACTATCTCTGGCTGATGAAATAAAAGTTGACCTGGAAAATTCACTTGAATATGATAAACCTTGGGAAGCAACCAAGCTATCCAAAGGAGTTTTGTTGCAAGAAGTGACCACAAAATCAAGTTTAAGTCAGGGTTTAACACTCGCTCATCCCCTAAAATAGATTTCTGGTCCCTGGGTTTTGATTCTTTGTTGATATGTCCCTGTCTCTTCCCTTTTCTATGTCTCTGTTTCTCTTTCATAAAATTAGATAAATTAACGTTGCTTTCTATATAAATCTTGACCCTGTTTTGCTTTTCAACAGGAAGTTTGTGAGACCCAGCTTATAAAGTAGTCTAAGCAATTCCAAAGAAAGATTATAAGTGAACATTGCTAATGCTCTTTCTTACCTCATCACTATCAACAATTGTTTCTTTCTCAAATTTAACTGGGCTAGTTCTTGAAGTCTTTGATTTGCCATACTGAAACCTGAAAAAGAGGCAGAATATTGAATTATTTTTTTCTTACTCAGAGTCTTGGTCTTCTACATGTCTCAACCTCTCTCAATGAAGTTTGGGGACATGACTTAGAAGAGCCCAGTTTGGGTGATCACTAATTGCATATGTATGGGTAGTAAAGAACAGGACTCATTATTCAGCCTGCATGCTGGGCTCTTCAGTGTGAAGAGTTAATCAAGTGGGACCTCTTGAGGACATGGTGACAACTGATAAGTTGATTTCTTCTAAAATAGGGGTTTTAAGAAATGCAAATTGAAACCACAATAAGCTATCACCTCACACTTGTCAGAATGGCTATTATCAAAAAGAACACAAATAACAATTGTTGCAGAGGATGTGGAAAAAAGGGAGCCCTCATACACTGTGGGGATGTAAATTGGTGCAGCCACTATGGAAAACAGTATGGAGGTTCCTAAAAAATTAACTAAAAATGGAACTACCATGAGACCCAGCAATTCCACTCCTAGGTATATATCCAAAAAAAACCCTGAAGATACTAATTCAAAAAGATACATGTACCCTAATATTCATAGCAGCATTATTTACAATTGCCAAGATATGGAAGCAACCTGAGGGTCCATCAACAGACGAATGGATAAAGAAGATGTGGTATATATGTACAATGGAATATTACTCAGCCATAAACAGAATGAAATTTTGCCATTTGCAACAACATGTATGGTCTTGGAGAGTATTATGCTAAGTGAAGTAAGTCAGGCAGAGAAAGACAAATATTATATGATATCACTTATATGTGGAATCTAAAAAATAAAACAAACTAGGAAATATAACAAAAAAGAAACAGACTCACAGATATAGTGAACAAAAAATAGTGGTCACCAGTGGGGAGTGGGAAGGGGGAGGGGCAAGATAGGAGTAGGGGATTAAGAGGTACAAAGTACTATGTATAAGATAAATAAGCTACAAGGATATATTGTACAACACAGGGAATATAGCTAATATTCTATAATAACTTTAAATGGAATATAACATTTAAAAATTGTGAATCACCATGTTGTATACCTGAAACTTATATAATATTGTACATCAACTATACCTCAATTAAAAAAAAAAATAGAGGTTTTAGACCACTCAAGTAACTGGCCTAGTAGACTGCTTAGGCAAATTCTTTTGGGCAACTGGACAATCATAATACCCTTAAAGACCACCTACTGTTTTGAATGTCTACCTGCATACTCTTCTCCACATGGAAAGAGCTCTGCCCTTGCCAATAATTAGCCAATGATTCCATGAGAAGGGATACAGTTAGTGGAACTTCCCAACTAAATTTCCAATTCTTAATGACCATGCTTGGATTACTGGTTCCCTCATGTACCTAACCACATCTAAGTTTCCCTACCTAGAATTAAGGTAATAAAAACAATCATCAGTGGCAAATATTCTCATAATCTAAACTTTCATTTACTTTCCCATCTCCCTCTCCCCCAGATACCAGTTCCCTTTGGAGAAAAAGGGCAAAAGTTGCAATATTTAGTAACAAAGTATTTTGGATTCCTTGACCAATTCTTACTAAACCCATTTACTGCCCTAACATAGTGAAAGATGCTCATCAGTAAGATTGGGTTACTTAAAATAAATAGCCTGCTTTCTCTTTGGAGGTTAAACTAGCTTAAATTAAGTAGGACCCTGGAACTACCTCAACTAAACCTCTCACCTTTAAAAATGAGGGTGGCAGAGTAAAGACCAAAACAAGAAAAGTAGAAATGGCCAAGCTATGTAGTTGATAGGTCAACGGGCTATAGCATGGTATAAATAATCCCAAATCCAGGATCAAATCCCATCCAAGGATGGCTCACTTCCATCTATTGCTGGTCACCAGCTGCATCATTAACTCAGGCCAGAGGTCTTAAAAATAGTCCCCAGGAGAGAGGGTGACACATTGTGGGTAGACCAAAATAAATTCACCCCCACTTAACATCGTAGAGTTGGTGCCCTTTTGATGTGTACTGTTGCCTTAAGTTATCTAATAATTAACACTATATTATAGGCTTTATTGTAGCACTTTTCAAAATGATTCCTTGGTATCTAAGAGGCAGCACAGGATCCCAGATACTCTTGTTCAAGGCCAAGTTAAGGCATAGAACTGCATGAAAAATGTTTCTTCAGCCCAGCAGCGTCCATATTTGACAGCCCGGTGTTTTTCTTTTGGTAAAGCTACTCTAGTTGCTGTATGAAGCACAGATCAAGATCTGATTTTTGATCCAAGGACAGTAAGTCAATTAAAATGTTTTTAATGAGTGTCTACTCTGTGACTAGTACTGTTCAAAGTGATATGGACTACAAAATGAGTCTGTATAAGAAGGTATTCATAACTTAGTTGGGCAAACAAGACTACACACTTGGCCTGTCTCCTTTGGCCCATTACTGTTCACTGCTAAGTGGGCCAACTCAAGGCAAATATTCACCCAGAGGCCAAACTCAGTGCCTCTAAATAGTCCACGTTCTGCAGGGGTTCAGTTCAATCCAAACATTCTTTTCTTAGCACATTCTTTGTGTTCAGCCCCATTCTTGATCCTGTGTGGGAAACAAGAAGAGACTTATTGATGCCGTTGTGAAGGCAGAAAATGCACAAGACATGATGATCCTTGCCCTCAAGGACCTAAGTTTAGTTGGTAATTGTGGGGAGGGAAGAGAAAGTGATTGTTAAATGTGAAACAATAATGACAAATACATGCTAACATATTAGGCAAGTCAATTCATTTCTTGGGGCCTCAATTTCCTCATCTGTAAAAATAGAGTTAACCAAATGATTTAAAGGTGACGTTCTAATTCCACGACAGTGGTGAGATTTACCTATATAAAGACCTGAAATAAAATTAATTCACGTGTCAGTTGCGGGAGAAATTTGGAGGAGTAGCCATCCTTTAATGTATACCTCCCCTCTCAATATAATCATACTTTTCCAGATATTAGTCCTAACTGGAAGGTTATTTTGTTTTTGTTCTTTTGCTGTTGTTGTTTGAAGTGGTAAGACATAAAAGTGGGGAGGTAGGATGAGATCAAATAATGGGGGCCCTGAAAATTAAGGAGAGCTTTGATAAGGCCTATTAGCCCAAGCTCCTATAAAGCCTATGGGTTTGAAGGAAAGATCTATATTAATGTTAATAGTTTTGATAGGTGATTGCTCAGGCTTTATGTCTAGTTTGAGTGTCTAGACACAAACCCTAAATATGACTATCTAGAGTTTATCACTAGACTGAGTTAACCTCTGAAACTTCCCTTCAAGGGAAATAGACTAATAAGCTTTTCACCCTTTTCTCACCTTTAGTTTTTCTGGAATTGTGAATCCAGCTCACATGTATATTGAAACTAAAATAAGTAGGAGCCAACAAATTGGGGGATATAAGGCTTGTGCTGTTTGTCTGCAACCCAGTGTGGGGAAAAATATCACACAAACACAAAAACTACATCTAAAATAAGAATAGAAAGATGGAGTGTACAATACCTTGAAGGACATTAGGAAAGCTTAGCTCAGGGAAGAAGGGGAAATCCCTTGACATGGAAACTGTCCATTTTGAAAATATTCTAGAGGAGACACAGGGAATTTGTGATGAAAGGGCAATCTAGAATGCTGAGGTGTTCTATGTTGGAGTCAGAGAATGAAAAGTCCAAACATTTCAAACAAAATCTGCTACAATCTGCTCCAGTTTGTTTTTCTAACCTATGACTCCCCAACATACACACACACTGACCCTTTCACTGTATCTTTTTGAAAAAAATTTATTGAAGTATAGTTGATTCACAATGTTGTGTTAATTTCTGCAGTACAGCAAAGTGATTCAGTTTACATGTATATATACATTTTTTTCATATTCTTTTCCATTATGGTTTATCACAGGATATTGTATACAGTGCCCTGTGCTATACAGTAAGGATATATTTTCACTGTATCTTAATCAACCCCTGCCTTAGCCAATGTTTTTACCCTTTTCCTCAGACACAGTGAACATTTATTTCTCTTATTCTCCAAACTTAAAACTCTCTCCCCAGCCTCTTCAAACCATTTGAGTCTTCTTCTTTACTTACGTAACTACTTAGGCCTTTCTTCTTCAGAGAAGACTTTCCACATCAATCTAATCCCAAATTCTAGCCTGTAGGTACTGTTATTTTGTGCACGCAATTATATAGTAAATTGTTATTCTACGTATACTTTTCTTATATGCAGGTTGTTTGCTCCCTAGGCAGTAAGCTCCTTGAAAGTGAAATATGAATTATATACATATTATGTTTGTTCCACCCACAGTGCTTTATACATTAGGCATTCAAAATCAATATTTGTTTATTTCAATATATTTGCCAAACATCTATGACATGTTAGGCACTGTCGTAGGTAATGGGATCCAAATAAAAATTAAATGCAGTCTTCGACCTCAAGGAGCTCACAGTGTAACCTAGAAGACAGACCAGGAAAGAGTGGAATGCAACACGTTGCAATGGGCATGTTAGAGAGAAGTTCAGGATGCTAGCGGAGTAGAGAGGAAGAGCACTTAACCTGGATAAGGAGAGACAGGGAGAGGTTTGGAACTCATCCCTAAAGTGAGCCTGGAAAGATGAGTATGAGTCAACCAGGTGAAAAGAAGAGGAAATGGGCATTTGAGAAAGAGGGAGCAACACAAGCTAAAACATGAACATAGAATAAAGCATGTCTTGTTTAGGAGCATTGCCAGTAACCACAGTATGCCTGGAACATAAGATTTGGTAAACGGACTTCACTAGTGGCACAGTGGTTAAGAATCCGCCTGCCAATGCATGGGACATGGGTTCGATCCCACGAAGATCCCACATGTCGTAGAGCAACAAAGCCCAAGCGCCACAACTACTGAGCCTGCAACCTAGAGCCTGTGAGCCACAAAGTGAGCCCGTGCGCCACAGCTACTGAAGCCCACGTGCCTAGAGCCCGTGCTCCGCAACAAAAGAAGCCACTGCAATGAGAAGCATGTGCACTGCAACCAAGAGTAACCCCCACTCGCCACAACTAGAGAAAGTCCGCACAGCAACAAAGACTCAACGCAGCCAAAATTAATTAATTAATTAATTTTAAAAAAAGGATTTAATGAAACGGTAGCAAGGGATGAGATGAGAGAGGAAGCCAGGGTCTAAATCCTAGAGTGAAGTCCCTAGAAGAGCTTGTAGGTTATTCTATGAATAATGAAGTACTATGGAGGGATGTTAAGTAGGGATACTTTGAACAGTATATATTTCTAAAATACAAAAATGGTGGCCATGTGAACTATAGATTGGAAAGATGCAGAGGCATTTGAGAAAGCTAGTTAGTATTGAGGAAGGGTTGAGAAGGGTCTATGGCAATTTTTGCCACTCACCCCTTTTTCCTAGCCCTGATGACTTATTCAAAGATGGTCAACCAGATTCTTTCTACTAGGAATTTGAAAATTTGATAAAGACAGAGAGATGAAAGATGATTGTAGCTGAGTTACCTTACCCAGTGTCCCAGACAGAAAGTTTGAGCTCCACCTGCTAAGGTCCCCAGAAACACCTCAGATCTAGTCTTCCTTAAAGCATGGTTATTCAGTTTTCCCTCCAATTCTGTGAGCTTTCCCAATGTCTTTTCAAATAAATACCCCTTCTTTGCTTAAATTAGTCAGTTTGTTTCTGTTGATTGCAACCTAAAAAGCCTGAACTGATATAAGGTCTAAAATAAGGTAGTGGCAATGAAGAAGGATAAAAGAAGGAGATTTGAAAGATGTTAGAAAGGTGGGATTAATAAGACTTGGTAACCGGTTGGATCCATGGGTTCATGAATATTACAGTCACATTTCTAGCTCAGTTACCTGAGTGAACGTGGGTACAATTTACTAAAATGTAGCATAAAGAAGATGGAGTCAGTTGATGAATTTTGATTTTGGTCCACTGAGTATGAGATGCAGGTGGGGACAGTGTCGAGTAAATGGCTTAAAATATGCTTTTGGGAAAGAATTACACATTTGGGAATCAGCATCAAGTATATATGCTAGCTGAAAGTATTGGAGCCAATGAGCTTAAGCAGGAGAAACGGTGGGCTGAAAAGACACTAAGGCACGGGACAGAGCCTCAGATAAAGCAAACACTAAAAGAAGAACATCACGAGTGGATGGTGTAAAGAATGCCAAAAAGGAGTGGCCAGAGGTTGGAGAACCAGGAGAAAGGAGCCCCAGAAATCACGGGAAGAGATGAGAAAAGAGAGGAGAGCCTCTACCTTAAAGCATCTAAACTGCAACCTTTGAAGGTACAGAAAACGATTAAAAACTCACAAAAAGTATCAAAGCTTAATAAGCAAGCCCATGCTACCAGTTATAAGGCAGATAAAACAGATCCAAAAAACCTGCTAGGCTTGAGTTCATGGCAAAGCCAGGATTTGCTTGAACAGAGACCATCTGAGAGAAGATAATGTGAATGTATCATACATTCTCCCCTGACTGTCTTCTTTCCAAACACAGGAGCTGCATCCACCAAAACTCAGGTTGGTCACCCCTTTCTACTACCCCTTAGGTGTTGATCTATGATGGGACCTAAGAATTGTTCCTCCTCAACCCTTCATCTCCACAACTTTCTATGTCTAGATGGAGACCTCACAGCCCAGGTAAACACTGGGTAGTAAGGATGGGGTGCTTGGGGTGGCATAGAGCATTTTGGGAGTATTAGGTGAGGGCAGGAGGCAGGAAGAACCCTTTGTGGAACCATTTTCTTCCTCTCCTCCTATTTCTAACTGCTTATAAAACAGAAACTTCTTTTCATTTAAAAGTATTGGTATGGTAGCATCCTCCCTTCTTCTCTGAAAAGAAAAACTATGGCATATAGTACTGAGCAAGGGTAGGTAATCCCAATTTTGGCTCTTGCTTTCCCAAACAACCTGCCAGCAACACGTGGTAAGTTACCTGGGGGCTAGGGGGATGTATCAAGAAGCCAAATTTATATTCAGGTCCCAGCCACAGACTCCAAACTAGCCTCTAGCAAAAACAGATACTTCGAAATTATTTGATTTTTGCATTTTTTTTTTTTGCGGTACGCGGGCCTCTCACCGCTGCGGCCTCTCCCGCTGCGGAGCACAGGCTCCGGATGCGCAGGCTCAGCGGCCATGGCTCATGGGCCCAGCCGCCCCGCGGCATGTGGTATCCTCTGGGACCGGGGCACGAACCTGCGTCCCCCGCATCGGCAGGCGGACTCTCAACCACTGCGCCACCAGGGAAGCCCTGATTTTTGCATTTTTAAAAAAATTTCTTCGGAACCTGTAGGGGGAGGAGATATATTTGGTACGTCAACTACCTCAACATCCTGGCTGCAGTGAACGCTGCGGCTGTAGTGTGAATGTTCTACATTGGTTCAGTTACCAGCGAACAAGGAAATAGGGGTTTCAGGAAATTATCTCCATGGCAAAGCAAAAATGAAAGCCTGCTAGAAACTGGAGCCTGGGCAGAAAGCTTTGCCTAGCAACCTGCCTTCCATCTGCGGACAGAGTGGGACCAGGGTTTAAACATTCATTCATCTCATCTGTTGATCAATACCAAATCTGAACAGAAGTAGCATTATTCAGCAATGAATGAATGGAAAATGACTTTTAGAGTTAATGAATTTTATGAAGAGAATGTAGCCACAGCAATAGCCACTGTGGAATAAACATGGAGCTAAGAAAGACTATCAGAAATAGAGACATATGAAGAAGATCAGGAGATTGGGAACCTGGGAAATTCAAGGCCATGAGATTCGTTTGTAGATCTGTCTATTTAAAATATGGGGATATCTACTCACAAGACAGAGTGGAAGCTGTCTCTGTACACAGAGCTTTCATTCAATTTATCACAGGAGTGTAAGGGACATGGGGGTCAAAGGAGAAACAAAAGGGAAGAAAATGGGTTTTTAAAAATATACAGGATGGACAGTAAGGGACAGAAGGTGGTCTCAGGAAAAACCTTGGGACTGAAGCCGCTCACCATGGCAAGTTTCTAAGTGTTGTGATTGCGATGCTATTTGGAGGAGCAGATGTGTTTTCCCATTTACGGCACCTTCCCAACCCCACTGACACATTTCATTCTCTTGTATCTTCAGAGCCTTTCTCCTGATCTAGCTCAATGGCACCACAGAACAAGGTTGCAGATTCTTAGCTTGTAAGTCCAAGCATCAAAGACCCAACTGTAAGACAGAATGGTTCAGGAAATAGATGTGATCGATAAAGATGCCTCTCTCCAAGAGAGCAGAATATTTGTCAGTATTACAGAATGCTACCCTGATATGGGAGACACAGTGTCACAATTCATTGACAAGATTGAGTTCACCCACAAAAGGTAGACTCTGGGCAATTAGCACTGATTTATTGGCATCTCAGTAGGCTGAAAAACACAAGTTTTCTCCCACCCTCTTTTTTATTTTCTTGATCCTTCCAGTTCTTTCAAATAACATCAGACTTTTCATAGTGTGATAGCCAGCAACAGTGATGTAGGATAATACATAATCATACCAAACTATATGTCTTCCTGTACATTACATTTTCACACCAAACCATATATTGAACTTCAGTGCTGACAAAAACTTTAAAAACTTCAATATTTTGTATTGTAGACTTAGGGTGAGGGGGGTTGGGAATGTGGAAGGATCTCTTTAGGAAGCCTCTTCTTTCTCACTTTTCCACTTTGTTTTCCCTCAAGAAGCAAATTCATATCACTGTTGGGGCTTCCTTTGTATTTGGAGAGATCTTATACATTAAAAGTTCACATAAATGGTTTCACTCATTCCTCTGTTCAGGCTCTGGCCCTCTATTCTCCATGTCTCCCTTTTCTCCATGTGGCAGGCCAATCCAGAAATTTGAATTTGAGTTCTGATAGAGGGAAGAGGCCCCTCAGACACGGCTTTCTCTCACTATTTTAGGTATTAATATATGGTATTTGTTGCCACCATTTGCTTTTTATCATTCTGCTCAGCAATGGCTACAGGCCAGGACTTCAAACTATGAAAGCTTCAGACTCACATTTATTCATTTATTTGTTCATTCATTCAGCAAATACTAAATATTTATCAAACACTTGCTGTAGGACTTCCCTGGTGGCGCAGTTGTTAAGAATCCACCTGCCAGTGCAGGGGACATGGGTTCGAGCCCTGGTCCAGGAAGATCCCACATGCCGTGGAGCAACTAAGCCTGTGCACCACAACTACTGAGCCTACGCTCTAGAGCCCATGAGCCACAACTACTGAGCCCACGTGCCACAACTACTGAAGCCTGCATGACTAGAGCCTGTGCTCCAAAAAGAGAAGCCACCGCAATGAGAAGCCCCCACTCACTGCAACTAGAGAAAGCCCGCATGCAGCAACGAAGACCCAACGTGGCCAAAAATAAATAAATAAATTTATTTAAAAACAAAAAACAAAAAACCCTGCTATGTGCCAGGGCCTCATCTAGGCTCCAAGAATACAGTAGTAAACAAAACAGACAAAAATCTCTATCCTCTTGGAGCTTACATTCTGGTTGGGGACCAGATGTAATTGCAGTTTACATCTGCTCTTGGATGCTAACGGATATCTCAGACTTGACAAGTTCAAAATAATTCTTGATTCTCCCTCCCCATCATTCCTCCCTCAGTCTTTCCCATCTCAAGAGGTGGCACTGCCATTTATTCTACTGTTCAGGCAGAAAGCTTTGGAGTTATCCTTGATTTCTCTTATTCCCTCAACTACACATCCAATCTATTCATCGTCAAGACCTATTGATTCCATTATCCAAATGTGTTCCAAATCTGACTGCCTTCCAACCACCCTGGTCCAAGCCAAAGCTTCCTTTCACTATGGGCTGCCTAAAAACAATTGCAGCTTTCTTTGTGATGAATCTCCTTTGCAGGAGATGCGGAAAAGGGGGAGTAATGTTAGGGAGTGAACAATATGTCAGGCACAGATTAGATGCCTGTTGGCAGGTCTTATCAGCTCTATTTCCCTTAAGAAATCAAAGACATTTGATAAGAAAGAATTCTAAGTGATCTTTCTCAGGCTTTTAGAAAGAGTCTATGAATTATGGTCCAAGTATTCCATTTCCCTGAGTTTGCATGGTGGGCCTGCTTCCCTTATGTCCTCATGAACACTTGGTTAAACCCAGAGACAGTGTTAAACACACAGGAGAAGGGGAAGGAAAGAAGCAAATGTATTTCTGTAGATAGATCTTTTTCAAATGTAAAAATTAAAAAGTTACAGAATTTTCCTGCTCAAACCCTCTCAATACTTCCTATAGCATTTAAAATAAAACCCAAACTCTTTACTATATTATACAAGATCACCCTTCTCCCTAACTTCATCTCCTTCTAGGCTCTCCATCATGGCAGCAACTCTTGCCATCTTGGACTTCTTGCTATTCCTTGAACATGCTAAGGGCTTTTGTTAATTCTAGTCTCTGGAACACTCTTCACCAAGAACTTCCAATGACTTACACCCTCACTCCATTCATTTTTCTGGGCAAGTGTCACCTTATAAGACAGGATTTCCTTAGCCACTCCAAATAGGTGCTCTCTCCCAATGAAATTCTATCTCTTTATTATGCTTTATTATCTTCAAAGCCCTTCGATTTACCTGAATTTATATACTTTAAAATTTATTATCCATCTCCTTTAGAAGAATGTACACTGTAATGTGGCAAGGATTTTGCATGCTTTCTTCACTACTATCTCCCCAGTGCTTGGAAGAGTGCTACTTGATACACAGTGGACACTCGGCAAATATTTGTTGAATGAATGAGTAACTGAAAACCCCGCTGAAAAATTCCAAATAGACTATGTGAGGTTGGGGGCTTGATTTATTATTGCTACGCATTGTTGGTGGTACTAAATAGCCATCCCAAACCTTCTTCCTTTTTATCTTGTTCTTAAAGAAGTAGGCGCGAGCAAAAGTCAGCGTGGAGCCAGAATCAAGGGTTTTATGTGGCTTATCAACAGCCTCCTTGAGGCATTTCCCTCCCTACCCACCTCTGTTCTGTGCTCTCAGTTTGGCTCTGATATGTCTATTAGTTTTGAGCCAATCACATTTGTGAATACCATAGCAGTATAGCCATGACTAGATGAAGAGGAAGAGGTCTATTCTTACAAGAAGAATGAAACAATACCATTGGAAAGGCTGAAAATTCACTATAGGGAGCCTGCATCTGGTATGCCTTTACTTATGGAGTTAGGCTGGTCCAGAAACAGTGGGAATGCCCTGATCTGCAGGCAGGGCCAACCCACTGGGTGTTTCAAATGAAGAGAGAACTATGGCTTGAAAATGTTAGTTTTAGAAATGATAGAAGGCAAAGTAGTGGCATATCAGTAGACGAATGAAGAGAGATTGACACTCAGGGGAAGACATGAGATCTGAAATGTCAAAACTAGTCTTATACAAAAAGAAAAGAAGAATATCTCTCTGATTTTATATGGACCTAACTGCTTTTACACTTGGGACTAGGATAGGAAAAGTTTGGGGAGACGTTTTTGATGATAGTAGGTCTGGGAAAATGACTGTGTCCTAGAGAGATTTAATGGAAGAGGAAAGGAATGATATTAGGGAACAATTTAGAATTATACCTCAAGAGGGAGCCTGGATCCAGGAAATTTTTTTTTTTTTTTTTTTTGCGTTACGCGGGCTTCTCACTGTTGTGGTCTCTCCCGCTGCGGAGCACAGGCTCCGGACGCGCAGGCCCAGCGACCATGGCTCATGGGCGCAGCCGCTCCACAGCACGTGGGATCCTCCCGGACGGGGGCACGAACCTGTGTCCCCTGCATCGGCAGGTGGACTCTCAACCACTGCGCCACCAGGGAAGCCCCCAGGAAATTACTGAAAGTCGCCCTCCGATGGTAACAAATAGGAAGGCCTTAATGAGAACAACTGGGGGACTTTGATGATTCCTGGGAATAAAAACTTTGGGGAAGGGATGCTTCAGGAATCCATAAGCAGATAACAGAGAAACTTTGAGTTTTAGGGCCAGTGTAAATATAAGCTAAGGGGAAAAGATATCGATTTGGATTTGAGGAAGCCAATATAGCTAAATAGTTATTGGAAAGCTGATCAAATTAATAGTTATTACATTATTACATGCATTTCAGGTGCTCAAATTCATAATTCGGGATGTGAAAATAGCCTCTAAGTAGTGACTAAAACAACATTTGCACTTTACATGATTGGATCTGCAAGGAATCCAATCAATTTCCCCAGTGCCTGGCCTCTACCCCTTACATGTCCAGACATCTTTGAGTGGTTACCAATATGCTGGAGATCAGAGTAGAGAACAGTCTTCCTTCTTCTTTCTTACTGCATAGTCTTAGGCAGCTCCTCTACACGTACAGACTTTAACTTTTACCCGAGACTTTGACTTCAGGGGAGAGACACCAGTTGACGGGGTGCTAGAGTTGGCCCACAGATAACCTTTAGGGGATGTAGAAGATTCTATGTTGGTCCATGAGCAATTCTGGAAGTTCTCCTGGGAAGTTTCATAACTCAATTTATAAAAAGAAAAAACATATAGGCATACACTATATGAGATTAAAACCTAACCCAATCAAAACCTCAATTAATATAGGGGAAAATATTCACACATGGAAGAGAAACACATTACCCTGTTCAAAAACTGTTTGGTCAGATACTTCAATTCACACAATTAAAACATTCAATAACACTAACTTTTGAATATTTGGCATAGTAAAAATGCTTGTATGGGTTTTTATCACTGAATGTTGTGAGTCTAACAGGTTCCATAGGAAAAAAATACAACATCTAATTACACTAAAGGGCTTAATAGCATACTAGATACTAAGGAAGAAAATCTCAGTAAATCTGACAACATAACAAAAGAAACTATCCAAACTGAAGCATATACAGAACATATGAAATACATATAAGAAAAATAAACAAGGCCTCATGACCTGTAGGACAATATCAAATGGTCTAACCTACGTGTAATTGGAGGCCCTGGTAAGTGGGGAAGGGAAGATATTTTAAGAGATAATGGCTGAAAAGTTTCCAAATTTGAAGAAAAATATCAATCAACCAATTCAGGAAGCTCAACAAACCCAAAGCAGAATAAACAAAAAGAAAATGGTACTGAGAAACATTATACTCAAATTTCTGAAAACCTGTGATAAAGCAAAGGGGGAAAAATGTACACAACTGTTTAGTCTGGTTTAAGGGTAGGTACCATTCTTACAACTTTTCTCTAAATTTTAAATTCTATCAAAATGAATAGTTACCAAAAAGACAAGATGTAACCAAAATACTTCTTGATAGCAGGGAAAGTGGCAGGGAATAGTTCAGAAGTAAACAGTCTTCCTTTTTAACTCCATCTGTTCAGGAGTATATTTCTTAAATTTGTAAAAACGTGCACATTGAAAATTTAAGGGTAATTACTAGAAGAATATGCAGATATATCCCACAGAATATCTTGCTTGTTAATATTATTAATGTTTCCTTGCTTTTAAATACCAATTTATAGAACTATATCATTCAATAAAAATATTTTCCATCCTTATTTATCTAAGAAAAATTTATATTCATTCCACAAAATTCAATACTACTTAAAAAATGTGTTTTATTATTTTTAAGGTGCTATAATTTATTAATAATGGCTTATTTTATTTGTTTAATTGAAGTATAGTTCATTTACAATATTATATTAGTTGCAGGTATACCACTTAGTGATTCAGTATTTTTACAGATTATATTCCATTAAAAGTTGGGAATTCCCTGGTGGTCCCGTGGCTAGGACTTGGTGCTTTCACTGCCGAGGGCCCATGTTCAATCCCTGGTTGGGGAACTAAGATCCCACAAATTGCACATGGCGCGGCCAAAAAAAAAAGTTTTTACAAGATAATGGTTATAATTCCCTGTGCTATACAATATATCCTTGTAGCTTATCAATTTTATATGTAGTAATTTGTATTTCTTAATCCCATACTCCTAATTTGCCCCTCCCCTCTCCCCTCTCCTATTTGGTAACCACTATGTTTTCTATATCCGTGAGTCTGTTTCTGTTTTGCATATACATTCATTTGTATTATTTTTTAGATTCCACTTATAAGTGATATCATATAATATTTATCTTTCTCTAACTTATTTCACTAAGCATAATATCCTCTAGGTCCATCTACATTGCTGCAAATGGCAGAATTTCATTCTTTTTTATAGCTGAGTAGTATTTCATTGTATATATAAGCCACAACTTCTTTATACATTCGTCTGTTGATGGACACTTGGGTTGTTTCCATATCTTGGCTATTGTAAATAGTGCTGCTATGAACACTGGGGTGCATGTATCTTTTCGAATTAGTGTTTTCCTTTTTTCTGGATATATACCCGGGAGTGGAATTGCTGGATCATATGGCAAATCTATTTTTAGTTTTTTGATGAACCTCTATACTGTTCTCCATAGTGGCTGCACCAATTTACATTCCCACCAACAGTTGTACAAGGGTTATCTTTTCTCCACATCCTCTCCAACATTTGTTATTTGTAGAATTTTTGATGATAGCCTTTCTTTTTTTTTATTGGAGTATAATTGCTTTACAATGTTGTGTTAGTTTCTGCTGTACAACAAAGTGAATCAGCTATATGTATACCCCTATACCCTCCCTCTTGGACCTCCCTCCTACCCCACTCCCATCACACCCATCTAGGTCATCACAGAGCACTGAGCTGAGCTTCCTGTGCTTTATAGCATGTTCTCACTAGCTATCTATTTTATGCACGGTAGTGTATATATGTCAATCCTAATCTCCCAATTCGTCCCCCCCTCCCATTCCCCCCCGTGTCTACATGTCCCTTCTCTACATCTACGTCTCTATTCCTGCCCTGCAAATAGATTTTTTTGTACCATTTTTCTAGATTCCACATATATGCGTTAATATACGATATTTCTCTCTTTCTGGCTTACTTCACTCTGTATGACAGACCCTAAATGCTGGAGAGGGTGTGGAGAAAAGGGAACCCTCTTGTACTGTTGGTGGGAATGTAAATTGATACAGCCAATACCAATTGTGGAGTGAACAGTATGGAGGTCCCCTAAAAAACTGAAAATAGAACTACCATATGACCCAGCAATCCCACTACTGGGCATATACCCTGAGAAAACCACAATTCAAAAGAACACATGTACCCCAATGTTCATTGCAGCACTATTTACAATAGCCAGGATATGGAAACAACGTAAAGATTTTTAGTATCTTTTCTTGTGCCTGTTAGCCATCTGTATGTCTTCTTTGGAAAAATGTCTATTCAGAAATTCTGCCCATTTTTTGATTGGGATGTTTGTGTGTTTGTTTGTTGATATTGAATTATATGAACTATTTATATATTTTGGATATTAACTCCTTAGTGGTCATATCATTTGAAAATATTTTCTCCCATTTAATAAGTTGTCTTTTCATTTTGTTGGTGGTTTCCTTTACTGTGCAAAAGCTTTTAATTAGGTCCCATTTCTTTCTTTCTTTCTTAAAATATTTATTTATTTATTCATTTTTGGCTGCATCGGTTTCTTTTTTCTGTCCTGTATCCCCCACTCCCTTACCAGTTCATCCTGGGAAGACTTCCTTAGTGTTTTCATCACTGGCAAATAAGTCCATATCTCAACGTCTGCTTCTGTGGAACATGACCTAAGATGTATCCCCCCATACACATACTTAGTACGAAACGAAAGAAGTCAGACACAAAACCACATATTGCATTATATGACCTATCCAGAATAGAAACATTCATAGAGATCAAACAGATTGGTTGTTGCCAGGGCTGTAGGGGAGGCAGCATGGGGAGAAACAGCTTAATGCAGAAGGGTTTTACTTTGGGCTGATGTTTGGAACTAAACAGAAGTAGTAGTTGCATGACATTGTGAATGAACGTGTCAGTGAATCGCTCACTTTAAAATGGTTAATAGGGATTTTCCTGTTGGTCCGGTGGGTAAGACTGCACACTCTCAATGCAGGGGATCTGAGTTTGATCCCTGGTCGGGGAACTAGATCCCGCGTGCATGCCATAACTGAGTCCACATGCCACAACTAAAAGAGAAAAGATCCCACATGCCGCAACGAAGACCCCGCGTAGCCAAAATAAATAAATAAATATTTTTAAATGATAATTAAAAAACCAAAATGGTTAATAAAAGTCTTGGTGGAAGTATTAAAAAAGAAAAGCTTTCTATCCAGAGAAAAAATGAATAGACAAATAATAGAATTAAAGAAGATTACTTGTACTCATAGAAACTGACAATGGATTGATATCTAGAATATACCAAAAAATTTTGCAAATGAACAAGAAAAACAGCAATCGCAATAAAACAATGGGCAGAAGAAACCAAAAGTTGATTAAGATATGAAGAAATGTTCACACTCATTAATAATCAGCGAAATGCAAATTAAAACAGCAACGAGGGCTTCCCTCGTGGCGCGGTGGTTGAGAGTCTGCCTGCCGATTCAGGGGACACGGGTTCGTGCCCCAGTCCAGGAAGATCCCACATGCCACAGAGCGGCTGGGCCCGTGAGCCATGGCCGCTGAGCCTGCATGTCCGGAGCCTGTGCTCCGCAACGGGAGAGGCCACAGCAGTGAGAGGCCCGCGTACCGCAAAAAAAAAAAAAAAAAAAAAAAAAGTCTGTTCCTGCTCCTAGGACATAAATATATTCTCTGAATTTTTCTTCTGGGACTTTCCCCCTACCCCTACATTTAAGTCGTTAACCCGTCTAGAATACCCCTTTGTATTTGATGTTAGGTAAGGATCCAGTTTGTATTCCTCAATATAGTGATGATGTTAGGTAATAATTCAGTTTATATTGCTCCACAGAGTGAGCCAGTTTCCTCAACATCATCTACAAATCAATTGATCAATCAAGCAAGAAAGCAATCTTCATTTCTCAATGAATTTTTGGAGCCTTCTTTAGTATACATTTGATTCTGATAAATTTTTGTTTCTAAATTCTTTATTCTATTCCACTGGTCTGTGTGTTCTTGAGCCAAAAATTTATTCATCAGGTATTAAGCGCCAAAATTCTGTTAATATCAGGTACGGCAAATTCTATCTCTATACTTATATTTTTTGCTTGTTT
The DNA here is from genome assembly GCF_003031525.2 of Neophocaena asiaeorientalis asiaeorientalis. Taxonomy (NCBI): domain Eukaryota; kingdom Metazoa; phylum Chordata; class Mammalia; order Artiodactyla; family Phocoenidae; genus Neophocaena; species Neophocaena asiaeorientalis. Next base: position 5,047,206 of record NW_020172457.1, on the reverse strand, counting down.
GTTTTTTTTGTTCTGGCAGCACCTCACGGCATGCAGGATCTTACTTCCCCAACCAGGGATCTAACCCTTGACCGCTGCAGTGGAAGCGCAGAGTCCTAGCCACTGGACGGCCAGGGAATTCCCAATACTCGTATTTTTTAAGTTGATTTTTATTCATATTTAAGAGTCAACTTATCATCTTCTTCAGAATGTCCAACTGGAATTTTGAGTTGGATTACTTAAAATTATAGATGAATATAGAGAAACATTGTTATAATAAAGTTGTACCATCCAAAGGCATGACATTTTATCTATTTAGATCTTCTTTATATTGTCTATTAGTTTTTTCCAAAATAAGTTATTATCCTACGGAGTTGTACCATTTAAGAGGATAAAATTGTTTACTTAGATTTTCTTTATATCCTTTACTAGAGTTTTAAAGTTTACTTCATAGAAGTCTTAAACATACCGGATTAAATTTAATCCTAGTTACTTCACAGTTTTTGTTGCTACTGTGAATAGTGTTTTATTTTTATTACATTTTCTAGTTGGTTATTATTTAGAGAAATTAGTTCTAACAGTTTTTGATTCTGTTGATTCTTCTAGATCAATGATTCTATCATCTGCAGATAATGACAGTTTTTCAGCTACTTACATCTTTTTCTTTCCTTATAAAGTTGGCCAGGACCTTGAGCATAAATAATAGCAGAGATGGGGGCATCTTAATCTTGCTCCGGGTCTAAAGTTTCTCCATTAATTATGTTTGCTGTTGGTTTTTGACATATGAACTTTATCAAGGTGAAGTATTTCCTTCTATTTCTATTCCTAGTTTTCTTAAGGGTTTTTTCATCATAAATAGGTGTTTATCAAAAATCAAATGTTTTTGGTGACTAGTGGTATAAGGTTGATGTTGTCAATTTTGTTGGTAGCTTTTCTTATATAGACTCATACCTTAATTTCTGAGATTTTTTTTTTTTTTGGCCGCACCGTGCAGCATGCGGGATCTTAGTTCCCTGATAAGGGATCAAACTCATGCCCCTGCACTGGGAGTGTGGAGTCTTAACCACTGGACCACCAGGGAAGTCCCTGAGACAAATTTTAATTGACCAAGATTGGAGAATTGGTGACAATGAGGTTTGAAAAAGAGACTTTTAATTTCTTCTGTCTTTACTGAGACAGAAGACTTTATATTGACCCCACTTTCCTCTCCTTCCCTTTCAGCAAAATTCCTTGAAAAGTTTGTCTATATTTACTATCTCCAATATTTCTCCTCCCATTTTTCTCTTTTTTTTTTTTTTTTACTTTTTTTGTTGAAGTATAGTTGATTTACAACGCTGTGCCAATCTCTGCTGTACAGCAAAGTGACTCCGTTATACACATGTAGACATTCTTTTTTTATATTCTTTTCCATTATGGTTTATCACAGGATTTTTAAAATATAAATTTATTTTATTTTTATTTTTGGCTGCGTTAGGTCTTCGTTGCTGTGCGTGGGCTTTCTCTAGTTGCGGTGAGCGGGGGCTACTCTTCATTGTGGTACACAGGCTTCTCATTGAGGTGGCTTCTCTTGCTGTGGAGCAAGGGCTCTAGGTGTGCGGGCTTCAGTAGTTGTGCCACGTGGGCTCTAGAGCACAGGCTCAGTAGTTGTGGCGCACGGGTTTAGTTGCTCCGCAGCATGTGGGATCTTCCCAGACCAGGGCTCGAACCCATGTCCTCTGCACTGGCAGGCGGATTCTTAACCACTGTGCCACCAGGGAAGCCCTATCATAGGATATTGAGTATAGCTCCCTGTCTTCCCATTTTTCTTGATCCCACTTCAAACCACCTTACATCCCCATACTTTACTAAAACTGCTCTTATGAATGTCACCTGCATTGCTTCTTCCAATGGTAATTTTAGGTTCAAATCTTATTTAAACTATCAGCAGCATTTGTCATAGCTGATTACCTCTCCTTGGTTTCCAGGGCACCACACACACGGCACACAAATATCCATGCGTGTTTAAATCTCCCCTTCTCTCCTAAAATCCATACTCATATATCCATCTTCACATTTCCACTGGGATGTCAAACAACACGTCCAAAACTGAGCTCCTAAAATCCACCCAGGGAAAAATACACCAAACTCAAACTTCTTGCAATCTCTATCTCAGTAAATAGCAATTACTTTTTTTCCAGTAACCACAAAACCTTGGAGTCAACTTCCTCGCTCTCTCTCACATCCATATCCAGTACTTCAGCAAATCCTGTCACCTTTACCATCCACTGTCCCTGCTACCATCTTGGCCTAAGCCATCATTGTCTCGTGACTGAATTGTTGTAATATCCTCCTATCCAAACTGGCCTCCTTTATTTAACCTGGATTCCCCTCTCCACATCAGTCTATCTCAACATAGCAGCCAGCATAATGATGTAAGCACATGTCAGACCATGCTGCTCCTCTGTTTAAAACCCTTCAATGGTTTCCCATCTCACTCAGAGTAAAGCCAAGATTCTGTCAATGTCCTACAAAGCCTTACATACATGGTATGGTCTCCACCCTGCCTCCACTACTCCTTCACCTCTCTGCTATTATCTCTTAATACTATATCCCTCTTGCTCAATCCAACTCACCTACTAGCCTTCTCTTTGTTTCTCAGATATGCCACGTGTACTCACAAGAGCCTTTCCACCTGCTATTCCCTATGTATAGTCTGCTTTTCAAGATATCTACAGATATGAATTCCTGACCTCCTTCAGGTTTCAACCGAAACCCTATCTGTCATCTTATTTAAGATTGTGATAATCCTCCCCAGCCAATATTTCCTATATCCCATTCCTGCTTTATTTTCTCATTATTATTGATACTTGTGCATATTTTATATACTATATATTTTATGAGCTCCATGAGGTTAAGAGTTTTTGTCTGTTTTTTGGCTGTTCTGTTCCCAACATCTGGAGTAGTGTTTGGCACATAATAATTTTTGAATTAATGTGTGCTGGATATCTCCTGTGTGACTTTCTAGATCCACTCTCTACTCTTTTCCACCTCTCTGCCCATTTCTTATTCTCTGCCCTGGGAGGCTGACCTGTTTGGTCTGCATCCTTTGTCCTCTGGCTGCTGGTTGGGTTTGGTAAATAGGAATCCTAGGAAGAGATGTGAGGGAAGAAGGACATTTAAGTCAAATGATATAGTCCCTTGACTCTCTCCCCATTGGGTTATCGCAAATGAATGTCACAGCTTTCCTCCAGGTAGCCCTCTCTATATGAGTTTATCTTTCTGGGGTTTTTTTTCCCCTCTGCTTTTGGGTCTAGGTGTGGAAACAGTGCTAGGGTACTCTACTGTCCTTTGTGCTACATGCTGCCTATGCCTTTGTAAATAACCCTTGTTACCTCTTTGAAATACCTTAATTTGCATGTACCATTTGTTTCTGCTGGGACCCTGAGTGATAGAGAATGAATGAATGAACAGTTCAGAATGAACCCAGAGTGTAAGAATGTCCATGTCCCCTGCGGCTGCTCAACAAAAGGCTCCTACTGCAGAGATGGCTGAATCATCAGGTAGATAAAATGACCTCTCCTGTAGATATCAGTTGGTTTCCTTCCCAGCACTGAGAGCTTGTTTAATGGGCTCATAAACAAAGTGAAATAGTGGCAGATTTCAAGTTTATACATAAGCTCAATAACATGATTTTTTTCTTTCTTTTCAGGTTATCAACCTGTGAGCAGTAATGACCTCTGAACCTTCACACTCAGGTGAGTGGTGGTAAATGAGTTACACTGAATCTCTTCAGTCATGGAAGGGACTTCTCTTTCCCCATACTGAAATAAACACTTATTCTGGATATGAATTTGTTTTCCATGCCTGCCCTTTCTCTCCCATTAGCATCATTTTTGGACTTAGCGTTGATTCACTAACACAATATTTCGTATAACTTTATTTTGGACCAAGAAATTCACACTTCATAAAAGTAATAGAGCAAAAGGTTGATTATGACCATGGGATCTCCTGGTTTTACCATCATCAGAAGTCACTGGGTAGAAAGGTTTTTGAAGATTCATTTTTGGTGTCAGCAGGGAGACCTTATATGATTGAGAGCACTTATAAGATAGGGATGCTTGTCAGGGCATATGTTCTGAACCAGGACTATATATGGGGCTGTTTCTCCCAAAGCCAGAATACATGGATCAGGCTAAATGTTGGAGGAGTGGGATTCTCACATCACTTACAAAGTTCTTATTTCCCTTCTCCACTGCTTTGGGCTTTGCTTGTTTAAAGCTCCTAATACTAAAAGTCCCACAATGGTCCCATTGAATTAGAAGCTGAGGCTACCTCTTGACCATTTGGGGCTCCTCATGCCACTGGGAAAACAGATTAAAAGAGAGGTTATGATGTTGGTTAGTGTACATTTGATCCTTGATAATGTTGCTGCTATAATAAGAGGGCAGAAATGCAGGAGGAGTATGGTGGAATCTAGGCGTCTTAGGAGAGGGAGGGTATAAGTGTCTGGATGTTAAATTTAATGTCTTGGAGAAGAATCTCAACTGTTGGGTATAAAATTAATTTTCCCCCTAGCGGCTGCCATAATCTACTCTTCTGAAACTTCCTTTCCTATCAATTCCTGGCGATTCATCTATTAGAACAGTCATTTCCAGTTCTTATGACTCCTTGCTGTTCATTTCACAACTTAAATCTTCTATGTGATTTTAAGGTCTCCCCTAAACCCCTTATTCAGAGCAGTCTGGCTCTCACCCCTCTCTGCCTGGCGCATGTCCCTCTGACTATGGAGTGGGGAGGAAGGACAGCAAGGGTAGAACCTTTTGGGTTGTCCACAAAGAGATTGTTTATGTCTCTCTTTGGCTCACTGTCTATGGGCATAGTGTGGACAAGGTTGTAGTTTCAACAGGCTCCACTGAGAGAAGATTTGTTCTCAATCTCTCCCCTTGGCTACCTTCCAACTGGGGTCCTCCCATCACATTCTTTTTATATGTGTGCATTTTTTTAATATATGTGTGCATCTTAATCCCACTGAAGACTGTAGCCCCCAATCTCATCCACCCTCTGCAGCTAACTCTTGGGCCCACAGGCATTTGAGGGATTCACGTGCAGTTCCTTCCAGGAACTGAGAACTTGGTGAGGGAGTGGCCTTGGATTTCTCTTTTCCTTGTTAGCCCTCCTATACCATCTTTCCTCCATTTTTCCCTCCTGATCTCAAAGAACAGGGCAGGTCCCTTGCCGGTCCTTTGGCTTAAGAAGACATTCACCTGTACTACCAATTGCCAACCTCCTTCATAGGACACTGGTAGGTATCCTCAGGAAAATCACTCCGCAAGGAATTACTATGTTAAAATAGTCTTTTTCTTTTTGGTCAAGAGACAGTCTCCTAAATTAACTGAAACCTGTGTCAGTTTATAAGGAAAATAATGCAATTTTTCTTCTAAAATAGGGCCAAGTCTGGGATCAGATAGGCAAGTGCTGCTCCTTGATAAGCCTGAGTTGGACTCTCTTGGCTCCTGTCAACTGACATCCAACTCAATGCTGTTCTGCTGTTCTGTGCTTTGACCGTGTGGCTAAGCCTCTTGCTGTTTGGCTTTTAGAAGGCTGGACCATCTGATATCTTCAACTGTACACCTCAGGGGAACAGGCCCAACTCTAGAAAACTATCCAGGAAGGCATTTTAGCATCTGGCTCTGTTTTATGCCAATTCTCAAGGTGATGTGCTGTGCTGGAAAAAAATTATTTAACAAAGTCCCAACATATTCTCCTTAAATCAGGACCTGACAGGAAACAGAAAGTAATTCCTCTTCTTTCCCCAGTGGTTCCACAGTCGGGGAGGTAGCTTATGTCCTGGCAGAAATGACTAATTTCTCTATCTTCTATAGCAAGCATTTACAGTTGGATACCCGGAACTGACTTCTCCACAATGATACACTCTAAATGAGATGGGATGCCAGCAACAAAATCTTTGGAATGGAGTATCAGTTACCTGGCTGTCCATGATCTGGCTCAAAGGTGAATTCCTGAGGTCCCTCTCTGAGCCCTCTAGTATTTCTCTTGGGTTAACCCAGTTTAAAGAGTCTCATCCCCATAAATAGGAACATGGCTGGGTAAATGTCACACAGGACCCTTCACAGCCTGTCTCAGGATTGCAATATGATGGCAGGGTATTTACAAATGTCTGAGGGTGTTCAATTACTGGCTAACTCTGTTCTGATCTGATCTGATCAATTCCTTGATAAGCATTCTTGTATCATTATTATTCTCTTAATTTTGAGGATTTCCCAGTACACTTGGGGATATTGATGGTTTAGCGGTTATTGGCATAACTTGCTTCTGTTAGATTTTAAATTTGATTACTATCAAATGATTCAGGAAAAAATATGTTTATGTGTGTATAAATTATAGTTGTGTATGTATATATGTGCACACGTGCACATACACAGAGAGAGAGAGACGAATAAAGCAAATGTGGTAAAAGGTTAACATCTGGACGATCATTGTGAAGGGTATATGGCAACTTTGCGTACTGCTACACAAACCTTCTCTGTCTAGAATTATGTCAGAATAAAAAGTTAAAAAGTATACAAATACATATGTAAGGTCTGATTAAGAAACTTAAGAAACATATCCCATAATATTAGTCCTGCTAAAATGTGGGATTACAGGAAATTTTGTTTTCTCTTTTCAGTTTATCTGTTTCTAAATGTTCTACAATGGAAATGTATTGCTCTTGCTCTGTAATAAGGGTAAAAGAGCATTAAAATCATACATTGGTAAAAGGTAATGTTTTTCAAAGTTGATCTTATTGGCTATGCTAACCACATGGTAGTTACTGCTCTTCTTGAGGAATGTAACAGAGTTCCATAACGTGTAGTCTAGATCTCCTGTTTTGAGTGAATAGATATTTTGTTCTGTTATCTAAACAAGTTAAAAAGAAAAAAGGACTACTGGCATTCCTCTAGCCCTTTAAAGTTATTGATATTTTGCTGAATATCTTTTGATATCCCTCCCTATCCGCTCTCTACCTCTCTCTGCTCTTCTTTATCCTCAGAAATCTGAGCCAGTCAAAATACTGTCTTGTCTGGCTTCCAGCTGGGTTTGGCCAACGGTGAGCAAGTAAGAATAGATCCATGGGAAGGAGAAGAGTGAGAGCTGGGTAATTTTTTCTTGGTTCCCTCCTGGCAGGCTTGTACAAGCTGGCTTCACCCCTTAACTGAAGAACATTGCACCTGCCAGGTAACCCTCTCTACACAGCTCTCTCTCTCTCTTTCTTCAGGTGTGGTAACTTGCTGCTAAGCCCCTGCCCTTGCTCCTTCAAGTCTAGGAGTGGTACCTCAAGTTACTAGTTGCAGGATACTTGCTTCACTTCTATTCACACCTTTGAAGACAGTGCCTTTATTAAATTTCCCTCTATTGACCCAACTGAATGTGCCAGATGTTTGTTGCTGGGACCCCAAATGACATGGCAATATCTGGTGCCTTGTGGCTTTAAAGGAAAATTCATCAACTATGCCTGATAGCCTTCAGTAGAGGTTATTTTCCTACCACTCATCTCTTTGATTCTCTCATATGGCCTCTTAAAAAGATTGGCCACAGATGACTCATAGAGATTGTTGTGTGGGTCTTTAGCTTGGCTCAGATATAACATCTACCACAATTGTTTGCTGCCACTGATATGGCCCATGCTTTCCTCTAGATCTCTGTCCACTCCAACCAGCAGCCCTCCTTTCACTTGTGATGCTCAGTGACAAACCCTCAGCATACTTAACTATGGTTGCATTAATTCTCCTGACTTGTACTACTCTGTGGTGTGGCAAGACCTTTTCCTTGGTGTTCCCGTCTCCCTAAAAATTTTCTTGCAGGACTGTATCAATGATGTCCTTATCGACAGCCCATTCAGAGGTATTTGTACATATTCAAGCTCCAGAATGTCAGTACCTGACTTCTGAGCATTAAATGTCTGTCGTCGGGCTTCCCTGGTGGTGCAGTGGTTGAGAGTCCGCCTGCCGATGCAGGGGACACGGGTTCGTGCCCCGGTCCGGGAAGATCCCACATGCCGCGGAGCGGCTGGGCCCGTGAGCCATGGCCGCTGAGCCTGAGCGTCCGGAGCCTGTGCTCCGCAACGGGAGAGGCCACAACAGTGAGAGGCCCGCGTACCGCAAAAACGAAACAAAACAAAACAAATGTCTGTTGTCAAATAGATTTCCCCCTGAAGGTGTCTTTTTCCAAGAAGGAGATTCAGTGCCTTGTCAACTTGTCTAGCGACCTGCATCTTATTCCAGTTTATATACACAGTCAGTCACCCATCAGTCTTCTACCTTGCAGCTCCCTGAAGTGGGAAGCCAAAGAAGCAGGAGGGACCCAAGTCAGTACACAGGAGAGGACTGTCATTCTGGCCTTGAGGTTTCCATTACTCTGACTGGAGTGACTCTGTTACTTTCCCTTGAGGCTTCCTTGTTAGATGATGGGCCTCCAAGAGCTCTAGCAGAATGTGGAGTCTTTTAAAAAAAAAAAACCAACAGTCTCTGAACCTCTGGATGTACATATTGTACAAGAACAACCTCTATACCATAGTTCCTAGGAGCTACATCAGCATAGTCCAGACTCTGAGCACAATCATAGTGGTCCTCTGAGCACGACGGAGTACGTGTTCAGGGTAGTAAGGCAAGATTGCCTGTTGCAAAGATGTTAATATAGCTAATGGCCCACATGTCACCAAAAAGGACTAGAAGACCCCATCTGTCTCAGTCATTCCAGTTATAAAGGAGATCAAAATGTCCCACTCAGCCTTAAAAACAGTTTTCTGAGATGAGAAATTATGTGATATTAGCAATCTAAGGAAAAAGGTATGTATGATTTGAAACTAAGAATTTAACACCTCAAAACTCTAGGTGGACACTTTCCTTTTTACTGTCCAAGCTGAAAATTCATCGGGGAAGCAAATGTCCCATCACAGATTTTGTGCTGGTAATTAAGTAATTAAACGGTCACTGTAACGTGGAGCAGGCCTTCCTAGGGAAGAGATCTGAACATCCAACCGCTTCACAGATTACATATTCATGTTCCTAGCGAAAATCAATCCCTGCGCTTGTGCACTAGATCCCATTGCCTTCGCCTCCTCAAGGATATCACTCCTGAAGTTCTCCCTCATCTCTGTCTTGCATTAGCCACGTTTTACTCCCTCTTGGATCATTTCCATTAGCATATAAACAGGCTGGGTTGTATGTTTGTTTGTTTTTCCATCTAAAAAAAAAGCAATCAGTTCTCTTGACCCCATTTTCCCCTACCAATTTCCACTCCACTTCTTTGCTCCCACTTACAGAAAAATGTCTCAAATAGTTCCCTGTACTCATGGTCTCCAGGTTCTTTCCTCCTGTTCTTTCCTAAATCCACTGCAATCTGGCATTGACCCCTACCACTCTACCACGACTGCTCTTATCAAGGTCACCAATGACCGCCGAGTGGCGGGAGCCAATGGCCAGCTCCCCAGCCTTCATCCTAGTTGACTTAGCATGATCGTCTGACAAAAGTGGACCACTCCCTTTTTGGATACTTTCTTTATTAGGCTTCTAGGACATCACGCTGTTGACTTTCTTCCTACCTCACTGGTCACGCCTTCTCAGCTCCTTTTCTGGTTCCTCCTCAATTCCCTCAGTTCTTCACTTTAAGACTGTCCCAGGGATCAGCCTTAGCCTTTCTTCTCTTCTCCCTCTACACTCATTCTCTTGTTGATCTGATTCAGACTATGAGCTTTAAATATGCAGTTAACCCCCATCTTTTTAATCTCTAGTCCAAGACCTTTCTCCCAAACTCCAGACTTATTTCAAAATTTCCACTGGGTTGTCTAACATACATCTCAAACTCAACATGTCCAAAACTAAACACTTGTTCTTCCCCTACAAACCTGTCCACATATCTAGACTTCCTCAACTCAGTTTATGGTAACTCCATCCTCCTAGCTGCTCAGGCCAAAGCAATTTGAATCACTCTGGCTCTTCTCATACTCTCACTCCCCGTAGCCAACCTTTTAGGAAAGTCTATTGGCTTTTCCTGTAAAATGTATTAGAATCTGACCACTTCTCACCACCTCCTCTACCATCACTCTGGTCCAAGCCACCATCATCTAGATTAACGAAACTGCTTCCTAACATAGCACCTTGTTTGAGCCCCTTTAACATAACAGTCAGAATGATCCTTTTAAGCATAAGGCAGATCATATCATGCTTCTGCTCAAAGTCCTCAATGACTCTCCATTTTACCCAGAGAAAAAGCCAAAGTTGTAGGCTATAATACCCACATGATCTGGCATCCCCTCTTCCTTCTGATCATAATTCTGCTCCAGCCATCCTGTTCTCCTTTCTGTTTCTTGATCTCATCCTCTAGGGTTGTTTCTTTAGCTGTTCCCTCTGTCTGGACAATTTCCCCTCAGATAGCTCCCGACTAACTTTCTCACCTCCTTCAAGTCTTTGTTCATATCCTATTTGTACAATGAAGCCTATCCAGATCACCCTGTTTATTACCTCAGTCTAACCCCTACTCCCACCCAGCACTCCTGATCCTACCTAGCCTGCTCTACTTTTTGTTAACGCCATATCTTTTATTACTTAACATACTATATACTTATTGTTTATTTTCTACATCCCTGCTAAAATATGAGATCATAAGGGCAGGGATCTTTGTTTTATTCACTTTGTATCCTAAGTGCCTATAACAGTGCCTGACACATTCTAAGTGCTCAATAAATATTTGTTGAAATGTATGTCCTGGTCCATGAAAGCCTCGTTCTTTTAGGTAAAAGCCATGAATACACACAGCCCCAGAAGGAAAGCCTCTAGCACTGCCTCTGGGGCTGCTAGATGCATTCCAGTCCAATCCATTGCTGACCCCTGCTGGAACCCACTGACCAAGTTGCTGTCCCACCCTTGACTGCACAAGTGGACTCAAAACTCTTTGGGTGACAGGATGCTGCTGATACCCTCTCTGCCATCTATTTGTGCCATAAACACATCCTGCTTGGAGCAGTAATAACTATAATCCTTCCTTTTCCTTGGACTTTTCCTGATTCCAGGGGTCTGCAGAAGATAGACTTTAGCTTCCTTTTGTTTTACTTATATTTAATAAGTTTGTTCTTTTGTAAGGACCCCATTAGTCGGGGATGGGAGTGGTTGCTCTTAGTTACACCTTCAGAACTAATAACTTAATCTTTTTGTTTTTTCTTTTTTTGGCTGTATCACATAGCTTCTGGGATCTTAGTTCCCCAACCAGGGATTGAACCCAGACCCTCAGAAGTGAAAGCACGGAGTCCTAACCACTGGACTGCCAGGGAATTCCCAAGAACTAATAACTTAATCTTTAACCAGACTAAAAATTGGTGAGAGGGAGATATGCTTTGAAAAATATTAATGTGATTTTTTTTCTTATTTTCTTCCATGCGACCATTACCTCTTTAACCAAAGGCATCCATTTGCCTCAAAAAACATCATGATAGTTACAGCAGGAATGCAAAGGTAAACGATGACTCTATTTCAGCCTTTGAAGCCTATAACTAAATAGTCATCTTGAAAGCTTTGTTGGGAAAGTAAAAGAAGCTCCAAGTTTCAAATACTCTTAAACACTAAGAGCAAAGCACGAAGCCTGGACAAAAAGTTTCACGATAATCATAGGCGAAGCAAACTTAGAGTACGACAGTGGGAAGTTGTCACCTACTGAGAGAGGAAGTGAAGTGTTCTTCCAGCTGGAAGAGCCTAGGATAAGGGGAAGGTCAGTGGGGTTGAGACAAGACTTGCTGGTGCTTGTATCCCTGAGAAGGAACCCATCAGTCCCCTCATTCCTTGGGTCTTGGCCCAGAAAGGGGAAGATGGACATGACATCAGGAACCCAAATCAGTTGAAGTCGAATTTGGAACTTCTGGGCTCACCCTCCACTTCCACTGCAAGTTCAGCGTAGTGCTAGGGCAACATGGTGCCATCAAGAAGTAATTCTGAAATGGCTGAGAGATATCTAGGCAGATGGACCTGTGTCTGTAACCCAGTGTCTTATGGCCTTGGTGAGATATGGAGAGGGACCAGAATATATTTTATGTCTTGGCAAGAGGGTGCCAAAATGCTGAGAGAACCCAAGGTCCAGAAGAGGTCTGCATTTGGGATGAGAAAGTTGCATTCAACAGAGACCTCAGAACTAGAGGTTATAGCAGGACCATTGGCTCCAGCAGGGAAATGAGAAAGGCAGCCAAAGAACCAGACAGGACCTGTTGTTAACTCATTGGGCATAAGCACTATATGCCCAGAGATCCCTAGAATAGCCACACCGCATGGAAAATGAGTGAGGACCCAGAGAACAGCACTGCACACAGCACTGAGACTGTTTTCCCTTCTGCCATGGGTTCCTGGCATTCAGAAACCATGGTGGGAAGGATCAGAGAGACCCTTGGAAGGAGGTAGCCCTGAGAGGAGTTTGACAAACTAAAATTTCTCCTCTGTCATTAACAGGAGTGGGAGCTTGCTAGTAAGATACAATTAGCTATAGATAATACAGGATGCTACCACTCTGTAAATGTTTGCACGTTTTTGACTGGTTTTCTTTTCTTCCCCTTTACTAAACTAAATATTTTGAAAGGGGAACTAGCATTCTGGGTCAAGCTCTGAATCATCAAGAGCTTTTTGTAAAAAAAAAAAAATGAGAGGAACAAAGAGTATTCTGGAAGAGGAGAAAGGAAGGAAGACCTGGGGAGGTGGAGAGACCTTCCTGAGGGAATTTAGATTGGGCTCAGTTCCTATGTGATTTAACCTTTGTTGGCACCACACCTCCACCCTCCCACCCCTGCAATGAGCTTAGAAAATGGGGACGGGTCTCTGAATTTCTAGAGAGGGATAGGAGAAGAAACCCCTGTCCAAATCCTGGAATAGGCATTAGAGCTCCTGAGCTGACATCTCGAATATATGGGCAAAAAGGGTTTTAATTACTTTAGATTCTTAGGGTACTATACCTTTTCTCAATATAAAATAATCTATATTTGTCCCACTAATGTATTATACTTTGAATTTTATTTTGACTCTGATATTAATCTTGTCATACCTGCTTGCTTTAATTAACATTCGCTTGGTATATCCTTTCCTACCTTACCATCTGCTTTTGTTTTTTAATCAATAGTATTTTTCCCCTCCTTTAAAATATCTTTCAATTTTTTTTAATGTAGGCAAGCAATACATGGAGATATGCTCACTTTAAAAGAGAAAAAGCATTTGTATATACAAGGCTAAAGATCCGCTGACTGCCTCGCAACCCTGGTTCTTTCTTTAAGCTGCCTGTTACTATCCTTTGACCACTTTTTTTTTTTTTTGTCCTTATATCTTAAATTGTTGATTCTTTATATATTCTGGATATTAATCCTGTGCCTGTTAATTTTTTTTCAGAGTGTAGCTTGATATTTAACTTTGATTAGGTTTTCAGATGTAAAACATTTTAGAATTTGGATGCAGTCAAGTCTGTCTTTTCCTTTTTTAAATTTTTGTTTTTAAAATTGTTGTATCCTAAACAAGAAGGTCTTTATCCAATGATTATATCTTCCAGCTTTTTAATAAGCTTTTATAGCTTAAAAATGTTTAGGTCTTTACCATCTGGGATTTATTTTTCTGAAAGATTTGGGATAGAATGTAATCCTGTGTTTTATTTTGTTGATTTATTTAACTGAAGAGCCAATTGTCTCAATAAAATTTACTGACTAGTTTATCTTTTCCACACTGATGTGAAGTGCCTTATCTCTTATATGTCAGCTTCTATAGTCACAAGTCTATTTCTGGGTTCTTTATTCAATCCACTTATTTGTCTATTCCTGCACATTACCACACTGTTTTAACGACCATAGCTTTGTAGTATTTTGACATCTGGCAGATCAACTCTCCCTCCCTCCCTCTCCCCCCCACCTCCCATGATCTTCTGTAATATTTCCTTGAAAAAGTTTCATGAAAACTCTTTTTGCTGTTTTGATTGGAATTTCATTAAATACATAAATTTGATAAAAGGATGGACATCTTTTTAAAAATTAATTCATTCATTAATTTTTGGGGGGCTGTGTTGGGTCTTCATTGCTGCATGTGGGCTTTCTCTAGTTGCAGTGAGCGGGGGCTACTCTACATTGCGGTGCGTGGGCTTCTCATTGCAGTGGCTTGCCTTGCTACAGAGCACGGGCTTCAGTAATTGTGGCACGTGGGCTCAGTAGCTGTGGCTTGCAGGCTCTAGAGCGCAGGCTCAGTAGTTGTGGCACACGGGCTTAGTTGCTCAATGGCATGTGGCATCTTCCTGGACCAGGCATCAAACCCGTGTCCCCTGCATCGGCAGGTGGATTCTTAACCACTGCACCACCAGGGAAGTCCCAAGGATGGACATCTTTATAGTATTGAGTTTTACCATCTACAGGAACATTATTTATCCCCATTTAGTCATATTTTCTTTTACATCATTCAGCAAAATTCTATAGTCTTGTCTATAAAGGTTCTTTATGTTATTCATTGCTACTGTATATGGATGGAATCACTTAGTTTATTACACTTTGATTGATGATTGCTGGCATATAGGAAAGTCAGATTTTCTCCTTTCTTCAATTAATGTAGTGAATTATATCAACAGAGCTCCATTATTGAATTAATCTTGCATTTCTGAGATAAATTTAACATTATCATGTTGCATTATTATTTTCATTTGCTGCTGAAATACAATTTTTAGTATTTTATTGTACTTGGGATTTTTGCATCCATCTTTATAAATAAAAAGTGGTGTATTATTTTCTTATCTTTTATATATCTTGTTTTGGTATTAAGGTTAGCTTAACTATATAACATGAAGTAAATTGGATAACTTTCTCTTTCCATGATTTAAAGCAATTTATAAAATATGGAAGTTACCTGTTTCTTGAAGGTTTAGAGAACTTGCCTATATAACCACCTAGACCTAGTGCCTTTTTTGGGGATAGATCTTTTACTACTGTTTCAGTTTCAGTTTTTCTATATCTTCTTAGACTATTTTGAAATTTTATATTTTCCTGTAAAATTAGCCATATATTTTTCAACTCTATTGATATAAAGTTGTTTGTAATATTCTCTTATAATTAGGAAAATCTGCTCATGCATTATGATTTTATGTCCTTTTTTATACCTGATAAATTTTTGTGCCTTCTCTCCTTTTTCTTAATATTTGCCAAAGAAATCTATTTTTAGTAGGCTCTTAAAAAGTGTTTCAGACCACTCTACTCACTTTCTTTTTCTGTTTCACTAACTTCTGCCTTTATCCATGGCAGTGTTTTTTCAAACTTTTTTCATTATTACCCCTCTAGGAAACTTTTTAGACCTTTTTTCCCTTAATCACTACTTTCTTCCCTCTGCAACCCGCAACCTTAAACCACACATATAGTACTATCTGTTTATGTAGTATGGTCTTTTGAAGAGCCACAACCATTGTAATAGCTAACATTTTTTTCAGCCCTCAAGAACCGATTTTTGCTCCCTTGGGGGCAATATCTTTTCTACTGAGAATGCATTGCCCATGGTAATGTCTGTTTCTACTTTCTTTGGGGTTATTTATTTTCCTTTTCTTCTGAGTTGAAAGCTTGTTCGTTCACTTCCAATTTTTTTTTAAGTAAAAAATTTAAGGCTATAAACTGTACTTTCTCCCCCAGTGCTGTTTGCTTGCATCACAGAAGTTTTGCTGTTTTGTACTTTTGGTTTTCAGTCAGTTCTAAATTTTTGTAATGGCCACTTTTATCTGAGTTATGTAGAGGCTTGCTTTTATATTTCCACATATATGGATTTTTGGGTAAGATTTTTATTGTATTTTTATGTGACTGCCTACCTGGAATTTGTTGAAACTTTCTATCTTACCACATGGTCAACTGAAATTCCTGCAATCTTTCAAAGTTTGATGTTTTCTGTAGGCTTTTGGTAGACACTTTTTATCAATTTAAGAATTATTTTTGTTACCGGTTTGCTAAGGTGTTTTTACTTTTTATTTATTTTTAATTATTCTTTTATTGAAGTATAGTTGATTTACAATGTGTTAATTACTGCTGTACAGCATGCTAAGGTGTTTTTAAATTAAATCACAAATTGGTGTTGAGTTTTAACAAATACTTGTTTTGGAACCAATTGAGATGATCATGCATTTTTCTTCCTAATTTCTATTAATTTGATTAATTACTTTATCTCATGTGTCTCATCTACCCTATGCTTTCCCTTAGAGGCCTAACTCTCTACATTCTCCAAGGCATATTTATGTTCCCATTTACAATGATAATATCACTGAGACTAAGCTAAAAATGTTAGAAGTAATACATCTATATTTTCTTTAACCTTCTAATATACCCATCTTAGGGTTGATGGGATGATTTCCCATTGCTTTCTCTACAGATTCAGGTAGGTACCTCTCAATATTTCCCTGGATCTGAGATCCCTGGTGGTAGTGGGCATTTCTGTTTTCTCTCTGAGAGCTTGCTTCCATTCTTCTGTTATATCTCTTTGGGCTCTAATTACCTCCTCTAATTAAGTAATGACTAAACTACCACCCTCTTCTTTAGTCCCATGGTAAGATCATTTGGCTCTGTGTCATTTTCATTTTCCCATTTGTATTGTCAATTTTTTGTGCCCTTTAAGAACACAACCTTTCTTCTAAAGAAATCCTTTTCTTCCTCCAGATCAACTGGCCTGTCTTCCTTCACTTTTCACCCTCCCACTGCTTCTATTTTGACTTCAAGGCCTGAACATATATTTGAAACAAATACAATTCTTACTTGATTTCCTGAATAGACCTACTTCCTAGGAAGAGAAGAATCCAGGCACAACACTTTTTAATACTCTTCCTAGCCTTTGGAATTACAATAGCATTGCTTCTCTCTACCCCAAACCCCCATATAACAAACATTTGCATTTCTCTTTTTATGTTTATGATTAAAATCCACCATTCCTCTGTGATTGAACACACAACTTGAGTTCTTGAAATTCCCATCAGGGCTCATATAGTCAACACATCAGGCACTTGGGACATAAATGCAAGGTGACTCTGAACACCCATGTGAATTAAAGAAGTTGGCCCCTTCCATCAAGATTAGCCCAAATTGGGTGAAACTAACCTAATGCCACCTGCTAATCTCCAGCACAATTTAAGGGCTAGACTCTCCCAAGTTTGTTGTAAGTACACATGGAACTTATGCCATTAAGTTCCTTAAAGTCCTCATCCGCAATTCTGGCTGAGAATAAATGGCAGCACAAATTTTTCCATTCAATAGTGCCTTTCCCTTCTGCAGCAAGCCTGTCTCAACTATATCTATGTGAATCAATATCAGCCACAGTGACCTGTACTTTTGCAAAGCTCTATGTCCAGTACCTCTAAAAAAACAATGACTTGCCTATGGACATTAGCTACCATAAGCTGCTAGAACTTGAAAAGGCCGAAGAACTAAAAGGCCCAAGATCACTACAGCACTAAACCTGTGCCCTTGCAAACCAGATGTTCCATCTCTACACATCTTATTTTGGTCCCCTAATTCCAGTCAGAGTGCCTATTTCTCAAGACGTAATAGCCAATGCATATTTGCTTGTGTTGGGGCTTAAGGGGGAAAATTAATCATATTCATTTCCTTTCTAAGTTCTCAATCAACTAGGTAATAGATACAAGAATCAGACCAATGAGGATCAAAATATCAGTATTTTGTTGATGAGGCAGTACCTATAGCCAAAATTGGGCTTTCTAATACCAACCCTCCACTGCCTTTCCCACCCTTCCCAATTCCTCCTATTGGTATTACTCACCCAAAGAATATAGAAAGAAAACACTTACCTGGGGAGCTGCAAGGGGGAATGGCTGTTCCAAAAGTGGAGACACAGAGAAGTGCTCTTCAGACCTGCCTCTGGAAAGCAGGCCTGGGCCTCAGGAGGTGTGCTTACCATATGAAAGCTGGATCCGAGTGGAGTAGGTACATATTGCAGGCAGAGGTACAAAAGAGAGAAGAGAGCTTAGAAAGAGAGAGAGAGAGAGAGAGAGAGAGAGAGAGAGAGAGTGTGTGTGTGTGTGTGTGTGTGTATGTGTGTGTACATGATGACCCTCTTCTGTATGTCTCCATCAGAGAACACAATCTTCCTCTGAAGATTAAGTAAGAGGTAGAGACAGAGGCCAAGAGTGATATTCCAATACAGTTTCCTACTTGGAGGAGAATAGGGAAATAGGGACAAATGACAGATTCTTGTCCCTGTGGGTGGGGCAAGGCCTGTACTCTTCATCCCCTCCCAGCAGGGGCAGGGGATCCAATTCTCTCATGCCCAAGGTCTGACCTGGAATTCAATCCCAGCTCCCAACCCAGATTTCAGGAAGAGTTCTA
This sequence comes from Neophocaena asiaeorientalis asiaeorientalis, assembly GCF_003031525.2. Lineage (NCBI taxonomy): Eukaryota > Metazoa > Chordata > Mammalia > Artiodactyla > Phocoenidae > Neophocaena > Neophocaena asiaeorientalis. Next base: position 5,028,887 of record NW_020172457.1, on the reverse strand, counting down.
TTAAAAGATTCTGTTACTAGGTCATTCCTACATCAGAACTCAGGATGGTGGGAGTCGGGCAAGAGCCCAGAGGTTCAGATTGACCACAACCAAACCCCAGACATACTCACTTGCTGAGCTCCATCTGATTAACAAAAAGAAGCAAAAGAAACACTAATAAAACTAGGAAGACCCTTTCAAGGTATTTCACTAATAACAGGTCCTCAAGAGCTGTCTGGCCACTGGAGTAAAAAGGGTAACAACAATAACCAAAGCTAAGAAAGGTCAGCCTACTAATATTACCCCCATTGTCTGTCTCCCTTCCCACCACCCCAATTCCTTGGAGAAGTCACTGAAAGACATGCTACATTTAGCTTGTCAGAGGCCTTTCCCAGACAAAAGTCCCCAAGGTACAAGAACTCAAATAAGGACACTACTTGGGAGATTGAAAATCAAAAGTTATTTATCAGAGGGTGATTGGAAAAGTCGCGCTTTCTCGAGCCCAATTCCAGAATGGTCAGTGGGAGTCTCTCTCCTGTTAGCTTCATTGGTCCACCTACCCAATGGTAGATCTTCTACTGAAGGGGACAAAAGGGAAATCACAGTCCTCAAGGGGGCCCCAGAGTTCCCTTCCTATCAAGTCCCAGCTGAGGAGACAAACCGAACAAAGGGAGGACTCTTTCCACCACCAAAACCCACCTTCACAATTGCGGGCCTCCTATTCCCACAAGTAACTCAAGGAAAGCTCCATCTACCCTGCTTAGTCCTCATCAGGAAACACTGAACCTCTTCATACCCTTTGAGTCCTTCCTAAATGCCCTTCCTTCACTTAGTGTAGGGGCACTTATTAGGGTCCCAGTGTTCACATCACTTACTCTCTCAAGGAAGATAGAGTGCCCAGGACTAGAAACTGGCATTGAAAATTTATCTACCAGATCAAAAGATAAAGTCTCTCCCAAGATGCTAAAGAGGCATTCCCACTTTAAGTCCACATGGTGTGGAAGGAGGGAATGGACTCAACCTGCTAAGAAAAGGGTTTTGGGGTTAAACACAACAGGCAAAGGGTTCAGCGGGGACTGGACAGATGAAGGAACGTAGAAATGATAGGGAACAGGGAAGGAGGGGATCCTGGTGGTAGTAAAGGAGAGTGGTGCCCTTTGACTAAGGGCCCAGATGGGGTAACTAAGCATGAGGGAAAGAGTCACTCAGAAGGCCAGATAACTAAGTTCTAGTCATGGCTTTTGCCAGCAACTCAGCATGTGACTTCGAGCTTACCTAGCCTTCAGTACCTTCATCTGCAAAACAGGGGAAAGAGGTTTGTTTAACTAGATGCCTATTATGGCCCTTTGAGAGCCTGGCATCCTCCACAAACGTGATTGGTGGACTATGACAAGATATTCAGAAGGGGGCTAAAGAGGACTTTACCAGAGCAGGAAATGCCTTTCAGCCCCATCTCTAATGAAAGGGTCACATGTATACACATTCACACATACATAAGCAGAGTGGCCAACAATTTCATCCATAGCAGCAGAAACACTTACAGAGAAAAATAAATACTGGTGATGCTCAATTCCTGCACTGGGGGAGAGGGGTCCTGAGGATGTAACTTGGAGGGGCTCCAAGGTCAGGGGAGAAGGGTCCTCCTATTTGACAGTAACTTTCACCTTGCTGTCCCTTCTCCAAATCCAGAGCAGCTAGCTGTTTGAAAGAAGCCGCTCCCACCTTCCCCTCCCCAAACCACCAACTCACCTGTTGCAGAAACAAAAATGCACAGACCCCAAGGGAAATAACCCCCTAGCTAGCCACTAAGAAATGAACAGAATCTACCACACCTGAGGTTATTTGGGAGTGTGGCCAGCTGGGACCAAAAACCCCTATTTCCCTGAACGTTAACAATGGTTCTGAAAGGTCTTGGTTTGGACCTATCTCACCCACCGTCACTTGGGTTTGCCCTCTTGGTGAAGTGGGAACTAGCCTGGATCGCCCTTTTATTTCTGGTGCGTTTATGATTGTTTCCAAATTTTTAAACCAATATCATTGCGAGTGAGCCAGGAAGTTACTTCCCCAAGTAGCACTTCAAATTAGAAGAAAAGCTATGACACAAGTGCAGGGTTCCAACCCTTGCAACAGGACCTGCAAACAGGCTCGCACCACACCCCAGACACCAAGAAGCATCTCCCAGCCATACATCCACATGGACTCTTACATGGCCTCTCCTAGCAGAGGTAGCTGGGGCAGTTGGGGAGTGGGGGATATCAATCTCCTATCAACCTGTGATCCCTGTTTAAAATACACTAAAAATACATTAGTAAACATTGCTGTTTACAGAAATAGAAATCATTTCTGTTTCCAAAGGCCTCTCACCATCCCAGTCTTGGACATTTCCAAGACTGCCACCCCTGACACCCTCTCCAAGGTCCGCCCTGGTGGGTGGGTAAGACACTAGAGTCCTTTGAGACTGAGAGCTCCTCAGGCACCTGAGAATTCCAGTTTCACATCTCTGGTTCCCATGGAAGGGAGACTCTTCAGGACTCTGGAGAGTACCGGGGTTCATCCCTTCTTATCAGTTCCTGGGGGCTGTCTTGAGGCAAACCCCCCTTTTTTGGATGATATACGTGTTGTAAGGATTCCTGCTATTTTCGGGCCCACAGTCCCTCCCCAGAGTCCAACGTGCCTGCCTGGACCCACCCTCAGAGCGGAGAAGCCAGTCTGTGCCTTGGTCTAATCACTCTGGGAAAGAGGGATGGGCAGAAAGAAAGCAAGGACAATGGTCTGGGGGATCGTCCTTGAGGGGACAACTAACAGCAATGACTGTCAGACAAGCAGGTGGTAAAGCTGGGCACCTGCCCGGGGACGGAGCCGGAGCTGTCCACCAGGTTGGCGGGTTGCGAGTCGACGCGGGGAGTGCGACGGCGCCCCCGGTACTCGATCATGTCGGGATGATAGGCTGGGTGGCGGCGGGCGTGCTTGGTCAGGTGGTCGCTCCGGGAGAACTGCTTGGGGCAGAGGGGGCAGGAGAAGCGCTTCTCGCCCGTGTGCGTCCTGTAGTGGCGGGCCAGCTCGTCGGAGCGCGTGAACTTCTTGTCGCAGTCGAGCCAGTCGCAGGAGAAAGGGCGCTCACCCGTGTGGGTGCGCTGGTGGGACTTCAGATGCGATGACTTGTAATAAGCTTTGTTGCAGCCCGGGAAGGGGCAGCGGTGGCGCTTGGCAGCAGGTGTGACTGGCCTCCGACGGGGGCCTGGACCCGTGGCGGGGGCCGGGACCGTCCCAGGGGCCACGCCGGAGACCGCGCCAGGGTGGGCAGGCACTCCCAGGATGGCTGGCGCGCCAGGGACCGCGAGCGCGCGGGAGGAGTGCACGGGTCCGGAGACCTCGGCCGCGCTGGTGGCCGGGGTCGGCTTGGAGCACAGGGTCGGGCCGGAGCACGGGATCGGGTCGGAGGAACCGGTCGAGGCGCGCAGAGTTTCCCCCGAGTAGTCTCCAAAGCACCCCCCAGATGGAACGCGGGGCCCACCGGGCTAAGTCATTTTTAACAGCCTAAGAAATTATCTTGTCTTCGCGTTCTTGCCTCTGCTGGTGAGCCAGGTAATTTTAATAAAGAGAAAACTCCCCGATCGTAACTTCTGGGCAGCCTGCCGGCTTCGCTCCCCCTTCGCCCGCTGGTCCTCCGCCAGCTGGGTGTCCGGCGGAGTCCGAGAAACTTTTTTATTTAGGGAAAAAAATGCTTATACCTGACATGTCTTTCGATTCATAATTACGATTGTTAGTTAAGCGGGCTGGAATTACATTTCACTTCTGTTACCGCTGTCAGATCGAATTTAAAATATCCCCGAGTCTTCATCAAAAAAGTTTTCTCATCTAACAGTTCCACTGCTAACCCAGGGTCGGTACCAATTCCCTAAATAGAGCCACTACGTAGCCATTAATTAATAGCATTTTGAACCAGAAACATTTTTAACCTTGAAGAAAAGCAAAGAATCCCCTCATGGTTGAAATTGAAACTTAAAATCCTCTGAGTAACGATTTAACTATTCAACCAACGAAAGAAAAATGCATGTTTAAACTGCTTTAACCTGTCACAGGCATACAAACAAATTTCCACGCTGTAATATAAATTATAGACTAGCAGCGAGATAAACACATTAAAATGGATTCCCACAATTTTAATAATAGAAAGTCACGTTTCCAACTAGGCAACATCTTTTATTTTTCTCTTGACAAAAATTAAAAATAAGAAAATGCAGCAATTTATATAGAATTGCTCATATGGCGTTTTGTGATTGTGGAGGTTTTTCTCTTTATATAATCAGATATATGTATGTATATGTTTACATTTCTTCACTGCTTTCATTTTTTTCTTCTTTTGAATTTTAAAAAATTAAAAACACAGAAAAGCAAACAGGATAATTTCTAAAAATAGTCATAGCGTATCGTTTTTGATGTATACAAGCTTTACTTACATATTTTTGAATTATGTGCAGTTTATTTGCAATTCTTCAGTACTTATTCTTTTGAGCATTAGAAATACATATATCTCAAGAATAACAAATATTCATGTATTACTTCTTAGGGTAATCAAATGTGAAATACTTGTCACATTTGCTTCAGGTTTTTTATTTTTATTAAAAATTCCAGATAGAGTTGAATGTCACCTTATTTTCCTCCCCAGTTCCATTCACCTTTCTCTCTCCTTACTTGCCTAGGTAATCAGTATCATAAAGTGTGTATTCTTCCAGCATTGTTATTATTCTTTATTACCTAATTACCTATATATTATATGTAAATATATATGTCCATGCTTATATATTTTAAATTTTCTTTATAAATGGTACAGTAGTGTACATATCATTTTGCAACTTACTTTTTCCCCTCAGTATGATTTTGAGAACTATCCATGTTGACACTTATAGAATCTGCTTTATTCATTTCAGTAGTTTTATGATCTTGTCAGCTTTGTTATCTTTATGGAGATTCTATTCTAAAACAGATAATTATTATAAAGCTGCTTGCTTCAAAATTTTAGACAATTAACTCTTTATCTACACATATTAAAATTCTATCAGATAGAATTCTTTACTAGCTGTTTTTTAAAAATATTATTTAGAAAAAAATCTAAAGCTATTTTAAAATGCAGAGAGAGTATTACAGGCACCCATGCACCTATCTCATGTAATTGGTAAATGTTAGCATTTTGCCATATCTGCTTCAGGTCTGTTTTTTTTTTTTAATTGAACTATTCAACATTCTGATAAAATTGAAGTCCCTTTGCACTCCTCCCCAAAACCATTCTCCACCCTTTTCTCCAAAGGCAAACATTATCACGAATTTGGTATGTAACTTTTAAATCTAGGCTTTATACTTTTACTACATATGAACCCATACAAATACAGAGTACTGTTTTGATTTTTTAAATGCACAGGTGTGGTGTTGGACTATGCATATTCTGTGACTTGTTTTTTTTTTCCTTCATGGTATGTTTTCATTCTTTCCATGTTGATAAATATAAATCCAGTGCATTCATTTTAATTGCTATATTGTAGATCCATGCATGTGAACGTGCTGGGTTTATTCATTCCCCTATTGATGAATATTTAAGCTGCTGCAAATATTTTGGTATTAAGGGCAATGCTAATATGAACATATGTGTACATGTGTCTTCTATAGGTAGGTAGAATTTCTCTGTCTACCTATATGGGGAATTGCTAGGTTACACACACATTTTCAGTTTATTAGAGACTGCCAAATGGTTCTCCAATTTATACACCCATCAGCGGTGTATGAGAGTTCTTGTTTCCATCACATGACCTTCCCTTACTTTCTAGATTCAGACTTTTCTTATTTCTGACAATTTGATTTTTTTTTTTAAAGCTCAGGATCTCATCGCTTTATTTGGATTTCCCTCACTGCCAACGAGGTTGAGCATATATTTACTGGTTATTAAGGTTTCTGAGTCTGTGGTTTGTTTTTTCATAGCCTTCATCCTTTTATCCAGTGGGCTGTGTATGTTTTCATCTTTTTCCCTCTTGATTTGTAGGAGTTCACATATATTAACATTATATTGTCTCATTCTGTGACTTCTCTTTTAACTTCCAATAACTTTTGAACTATAGAAAATTTTAAATGTAGTCATATTCACTGATCTTCTTTATAGTTTGTGTCATTTATGTCATATTAAAGACAACTCTCCACATGTGATGCCACAAAGATAACCTCCTATGTTTTTTCCCTTAATGTTTTAAAGTTTTGTTTTCCACACTTGTAAAATTGATCCATCCAGGACTTATTTTTTGGAAGGGTGTGAAGTAGGAATTTAATTTTATTCTCCCTCCCCCTACATGGAAAACCTGTTGTCATGACCTGATTTACTAAACAGTCTTTCATTCCTCCCATTAATGTGTAATGCCACTGTGATTATAAATTAAATTTCCGTACATTCATGGATATATTCCTACTTTGTCCTTTTCTACTGATCAAACCAATTCTGAGACGGTACTACAAAGTTTTAATTATTATGGCTTTATGATAAGTCTTCACCTGTAGAAGGGCATTTCCTCCATTTGTTCATTAAAAAAACTGTACCAGCTATTTTTTGGACTTCTGCTCTTCCATGTTAACTTTAGTATCAGTTTGTCAACTTCCACTGAAAAATCTTCTCAGTATTTTGCTGAGTTAAATTTGTAGGTTAAATTTTGGGAGATATGACATCTTTATAAAACTGAGTCATCCAATACATTAATATTATTCTGATTTCCTCATATCCTTCCATAACATTTTATACTTTGCGTATAAAATGCTTGTACCTCTTTGTTAGATTTATTCCTCAGTACCTTACAGTTTTTGTTGCTTTTTCAAGTGGGATCCTTTAAAAATTTTTTTAATTGGTTAGTGCTGCTGTTTGGAAAAGTTACTGATTTTGGAATAATCCTGGTTTTTTTGGCTGTGCCACACGGCTTGTGGGACCTTATTTCACCAACTGGGAATTGAACCCGGGCCCTTGGCAGTAAGAGCACAGTGTCCTAACCACTGGACTGCCAGGGAATTCTCATGGAATAATCCTGTTTTAGCAAATATGCTGAACTTTCTTACTGTTTATTTTTAAATTCTCTTGTATTTTTATGTAGATAATATTATCCTTAAATAATACTCTTAATACTTTCTCCTTTTCTTATGTCATTGGATGGGCTGGGACCTCCAATATAACATCAAATAGCAAGAATGAGAGCAAGCATTGTTTTCCTATTTCTATGTCATTGAGAATGTTTCTAATGTGTCATCATTATTTATGGTAGTTGCTATAAGTTTTTGGTAGAAACGCTTTATAAGGTTAGGGAGTTCCCTTCTATCCCAGTTGAGTTTGAAGCAGGAATATTTTAAAACCAAGAAATGAACATTGAATTTTGTTAAGTGCTTTTTCTAAAACTTTTGAGATGATTATCGGTTTTGTCTTTGATATGTTAAAGTAACGGGTCACTTTGATAGATTTTTCTAACGTAGATTTATCCTTGCATTCTTTGACATAAACCTTGTTTTGCCATAATGTACTATTATTTTTTAATACACTACTTCATGCAACTTGCAAGTGCTTTTTATTTTAGGATCTATGTTCCTAAATGATATTGGCTTATGATCTTCGTTTCTTGTGCTACCTTTGTCCATGTTTATACCACTCTCATAAAATGCATTTAGAGGTTTCCCTTTTTCTACTTTCTGTAACGATTTGTATGAGATAGGTATTATTTGTTCCTTGAATGTTTGGTAAGTCTCATCTGTGAAACAATTATGTTTTGAAAATTCAGTTCAGTTTCTCTCATGATTATTAGTTTATTTGGATTTTCTATTTCTTCTTGAGTCAACTTTATTAATTCACTTTTTTTTCTTTAAAAATTAGGTATTACATTTAAGCCTCTAAAATTTTGGTATGTGGTTCACAGCATTCCCTCATTATTTAAAAATTCTCTACAGTATCTGTAGTTATATCCTCCTTTTCATTCCTGATATTACATACTTGTGAATTCTCTTTTTTTCTTTTTGTCTTAACAGGTTTGTCTTAAAATGTAGACAACAGAGGTTTGTCTACACTTTAAGACAAACCTATAGAAGTGTGTCTACAATCTTTTCAAATAGTCAGCTTTTGCTGATCATATCCGTTTCTTTTAAAATATATTTAATTTCTATATTTATTTTTATTAATCTCTCACACTTTTGTCTAGTTTAGCATGTTACACCTTTTTTTTAAAAAGTTTTTCAACTTAAATACCTAACACATTAATTTCCAATCTTTCTTATTTTTTCTTTTTGAATAAATTTATTTATTTATTTATGGCTGCATTGGGTCTTCGTTGCTGTGCGCCGGCTTTCTCTAGCTGCGGCGAGTGGGGGCTACTCTTCCTTGCGGCGTGCAGGCTTCTCATTGCGATGGCTTCTCTTTGTTACAGAGAACAGGCTCTAGGTGCACAGGCTTCAGTAGTTGTGGCACGTGGGCTCAGTAGTTGTGGCTCACAGGCTCTAGGCTCGTGGGTTTCAGTAGTTGTGGCACATGGGCTTAGTTGCTCCGCAGCATGTGGGAATCTTCCCGGACCAGGGCTCGAACCCGTGTCCCCTCCACTGGCAGGAAGATTCTTAACCACTGTGCCACCAGGGAAGTCCTTTTCTTATTTTTTTAAAAATATAACTTAGGGGGCTTCCCTGGTGGCGCAGTGGTTGAGCCTCCGCCTGCCGATGCAGCGGACACGGGTTCGTGCCCCGGTCCGGGAAGATCCCACATGCCGCGGAGCGGCTGGGCCCGTGAGCCATGGCCGCTGAGCCTGCGCGTCCGGAGCCTGTGCTCCGCAACGGGAGAGGCCACAACAGTGAGAGGCCCACGTACCGCAAAAAAAATATATATATATATATAACTTAGGGCTATAAATTCCCCTTGAAGAGAAATTTCCCAAGCTTTATCTCTATTCCACAGGTTTCAAAATAGTGCTTCCATTGTCATTCAGTCCTACGTCATAATTCCGTTGTGACTTCTTAGACACTAAATTTTCAGAAGGGTGCTTTCCATAGATGACAGGATCTTTCCTACCAACAGTACAGAAAAAGTAACATTTACTTTTGTGTAGGTGATCACCTAAGGAAAGCTCTTTCTGAAAAAAAGGAGGTGCCTCTGTGTTTAATGTAAGTGTTTGCTTATGTTTTTCTTAATTTGTGGATGTGGCGCTTACACTGCAAATTGTCTAGATGATCCTCTTGAAATTTGGAAAAGCAATGCAAATGAGGGGCTTGGGGTTGGGGCGCTAATACTGATTTGGAGGTTGCTGAAGGAGCTCTTCCAGTTCCAGTGGAAGACACACAGTCTTCAACCGCTGGGAAGGGCCTCCCAAGAGATTCCTCTGTATGAAAAGAAGCATAGTTGGAGGAAGTGGCAGGGAAGAGATGCCTTATACATAGGTAGTTTCTCTGGATAGGGAGGGGAGTTTTCTTGTTTCTTGGGGTTGAGGAATTCACTGGATAATGGACAGAGCATCAGTTGTTTAAGTTGATGAGAAGACTTTGGGGTCTCTATATAGGTGGTGTTCTATCACTTGAGCTGATCTGTAACCAGTGCATATTATGTAACCTCTTAGGAATTTGCTCTGGAAGTAATGGAGGATTATTTGAAATGGAAAGTAGAATAAGGGTAATTCCTCAATGTAGTGTTTACTGCAGCTTGAAGTAAATGTTACAGAAATGTTACCTCCCCCAAGCTTGTTCAGAAGCTTCCAGGAGCAACGTCAAAGAGATGTTCCTGAAAGCCTGGAAAGGATGACCTGTCTACCCCTTTGGTCACAAGTGGTTCAAAGGAGGCACATAGTAGGCATTCTATAAATATATATGGAATAAATGAATAGGAATATATAAACTGACAGATTAGTATCACCATTCATGATTACCAATCTCAAATAGACATTCAACATTCCCAGAAATATTGCAAACCCATTGCATCTGTACCAGTCTCCTTCCCCACTTTTGGCAAAGGCCAGTCCATTCTCATGAGTTATAGCCCCATTACTTCTTGTTTTTCAAGGTCCACAAATGATAACATATCTCTTCTCTCTCCATCATCTTCTGTCTTTCCTTCTCTACAGAATAATTTCAATCAACATTCAATAATGGACTAATATCTCCAATTTAAAAAAACTCCCCCCTTGACTCTCCATCTCCTCTAGCTACTGTCACATAGCCATATTCCCCTTTAAAGCCAAATTTCTCAAGAGATGGATATCTTATCTGTCCTCTGTCACCATTTCCATACCCTCATGTATTATTAAAATTGCTCCAATATTTAGCCCTTACTTTGCTACAGAAATTCTTTTTGTTAAGATCAATATTGATTCACAACGATGTGAATGTACTTAATGCCACTGAACTGTATACCTAAAAATGGTAAATTTTGTTACGTATATTTTATCACAGTAAAAAATCTCTTTTCTCAAAAAGAAAAAAAAAAAGATCAACATTGGCCCATGTTGCTAAATCGAATCTTCAAATTAATAGATCTTTCAGAGCAGTTGAGTCATCCTTGAGACACTTTTGGCTCCTGTGGTACTACATTCTTTTGGGCTTTCTTCCGTCTTTCTAACTGTTCCTTTTCAGTCTTAACTGTTCATTTATCTTCCTTTACCTAACCTTTAAAATTTTAAGTTCTCCAGAATTCTGTACAATGCCCTCTTCTCTCAATTCTACCCATTCTCTCTACCCACTTTTAACATTTTCCATGACTTAGGTACACCTATATACCAACAATTTATGAACTTATAATCTTTACACCAGATATATTTTCCAGAGATGTCAGGTAGTTTTGTATCCCTATGACTACTTGACAACTACCCAGCCCTCCTGAGATGTCTCATAGATGTCTCAAACTTAATATATTCAAAAGCTGACTTATTGGTTATTACCCCCAAATCTAATCTTCCTGTATTTTTCTCTGTCTCGGCAAATAGCACTTTCATACATCCTGTTTCTCAAGCCAGGAAACCAGGTGTCATTCTTGACACCTCCCTCTCCATCAGCCCCCACATCTAACTCATCCTAATGTTTGGTTAATTCTACCTTCAAAATGTACCTTGACCATTCAATTGTCTATTTTCCCTCCAATGTCCTAATCCAAACCTCCATCATCTTTTGGTCTAACTACTATAATAGCGTAACATAGTCATGGGTTCTGGGTATTTGGACATCTTTGGGGAGCCATTATTCTGCCAACACAAGGCTGATGCAGAGTAAGTGAAGAGGAAGAGATGATAAGAGCATGGTAAGAGTTAAATGAGTTCTGAGATCTGGATGAGTGAGAGGCAGGTCATGTAGGACCTTGAAAACCAGTATAAAAAATGATATGGTAAGTTTTAGGGAGGATTTTGAGCAGTGATATGATCTGACTTACTTTTTAGAGGTTCACCCCGATTGCTGTGTGGAGAATAGACTAGAGTGTGGGCGATACTGGAAGCAGGTGACAGGTTAGTTAACCACTGCAGAAATCCAGGCAAAAGATGGTGGTACTTTAGACCAGAGTGGTGGCAGTGAAGGTGGTGAGGTGTGGTCCAAGTCTGAATGTCTTTTGCATTAGAGTGAGGGATGTCTGCTTGCTGATGTGTTGGACATAGGGTAGGAGAGATGGTGAGGACTCACTAATGACTCTAAGATTTCAGCCCAACAACTGGAAGAATATACTTTGTATTTTGAGATGAGGAAGACTTGAGAAGAAGCAGGATATAGGAGGTGGAAAGTGGGCGTTTGTATTTGGAGACTTTTAGGTGCCTTGTAGACATACATGGTAGAGATGCTGGATAGGCATTTGGATGTATGAGTCTGATGCTTTTGCAGTTTGGCCTGCATTCCTGGCTGAGCAACAGGATAAAAGGATTTTTTAAAAAGTGTTATATATTTTTATAGGTATATTCCTGGAGGACAGGAATTCCAACTCTTGGTAGTTTCTCAAATGCCATATATAATTATTTTATTTAGTATTTTTAGTATAATGATAATGTCATTATCAAAGTATTTTTAAACTAACAGTTTATATTAAATTATAAACATTGAATGCTTTCTGTTTGATATAATCTAATAACTTAAATCTAATGTTTTAGATTCAGTTTCAATTCTTAATAAAACCCCTATGTTCTTAGCTGTCAGTTTCTTTTAGATTTTAGATCCAGGTGAACTTCTTTCATGGTACATTCAGGCTCATGTTAATTTACAAGCCTAAGCTAAGTATACAAAACCTTATGAAAAACAGGTGAGCCTTTATTTGACTAATTTCAAATACTTTTCAGTGCCTGTACTGTTGTGAGCTTTAAAAAATAACCAGTGACATGAAGAATTAGCACATAGTAAATAATCAGTAAATATTTTTACATAATGAGACTGAGAGCAAAGGCTTGACTGAGGTGTCTATATTAAGACAGAAAAAAGTAGGTGATAGAAGGTTCTATAGTATAATGGCCCAATAGTTCAGCAATATGTGTGGAGACTAACAAGTCAGATTCAAATCCCAGCACGAGACATAGGACCCTCCCCTTTAACAAGGAGGAATATAAGTTGGTGCAGCAATTTGACAATAATTTGTGAAGATGACGATGTAAGTACCCTGTGACTTAGAAATTTCATGCCTTGGTATATACCTTAGAGAAACTCGTCTTTAGCCCTAGGAGACAGCTACAAATATGTTCAGTGCAACATTTGATACAAATTTTTAAAGCAAGCTAAATATTCATAAAAATGCAAGGCATGATAGCCTGTACATGAAGGTTAAGTACATGGAAATTACTTCTAAATTAACATGTTATAGTTGTTAATAGCACAAACTCTGCAGCCAGGCTGCCAGGTTCTGGTGCCATCACTTAGCTGGTCACCAGCTATGTGACCTTTATTAAGTTACTCCTCATTTATAAAAAGGAGATAATAATAATACCTACTTCATTGGGTTGTAATGACAACCAGTTAATATGTGTAAGGTGATCAGACCATCCGTAGGCAGGTAGTAAGCACAATATTAGTTATTAATTTTTGTTTACCCATATATTATCCATCATATACATCCACATATTAAAAATAAAATCCATTAATGGGTGGGATAAACAACAAATTTTAGGCAGTAGTTATCTCTGTTGAGGGAGGAAAGGGAATGAGATTTCAACAGATTCTTTAGTGTTTTATTTATTTGTTTTAAATCTGAATTAAATAAGGCAAAATGGTAAGATTTGTCAATGTGGGTGGTGTGTACGCTGCTGTTTGCTGTGTTATTTATTCTCTATACTTTTCTATGTGCATGAAGTATTTTATTTAAAAAATCCCAGTACAGAGCCTGGAACATTACATGCACAAGAAATAATTGCTGAATGAATGAGTGATTAAGAAGTGGCATGGGTTGGGGAAGCAGCTCAGGGAACATCCAGTTGGACTCCCCTTTTATTCTGCTTTCTAGTCCCTGAGGAGGAGAGCAGTGGGGTATGTGGCCATTAGGAGGGAAAGCTTCTCTTCAGCAATAGTGGATTTAGGGAGACAGTAGAGCAAAGCTTTCAAGGTTCTGAGGGGAAATTATTTTGAACTTAGAATTCTATACCCAGGTGAACCCATCATTCAAGTGTGAGAGCAAAATAAAAACACTTTCAGAAATGTAAGGGTTCAGAAAATATACCACTCAAGCACCCTCTCTGGAAGAATAACTAAACAATGTATTTCAGGAAAATGAAAAATGAATCGAAGAGGAAGGTGTGAGGAACACAAAATCTGGTGACAAAATGCAGCAAAACTTGTGGCAAAATTTAAAATCATTATTGATTGAGGAGAGTGCAGAAAGAGAGAGAGAGAGAAAGAGCAAGCAATGTGGGATTAAAATCCCTAATGATCTTTACTTGGGAGGTAGCAGGGGCAAAGGAGAAAAATAAAAGCAAGAAGAGGCTCTTGACTTGTTCGGAGAGAAACTAGTTATATTCAGTAATTGAATATATTGATTTTATAAAACAAGTTTAAGTACATGCTAAGAAATAAACACTGGAAAAATTGAAATAGGATATCTAACTTCCTAGCCATTAAAAGAAAAAAAAATTAAATAGGAAAACACCATCCTTTCAACAAAAGGGGAAATGAGAAAAAAGGAGAAACAATAACAAAGTATTGTAAACAGAATACACAAGATGCAAAAATTAGTCCAGAAGTGTCAGTAATCACAATGTGAATGGATTTAGTAACCGTATGAAAAGACAGAGTCCCACAGATTGGGAAAGAAAGAGAGAAAGAAAAGACCCCAAGCCCTAAAGAGCTATATGCTGGCTACCTAAAATACCTAAAACAAAATGACCCAGTAATTTAGAATTAAGTAATAGAACAGACAGAACAAAGATAACCAAATTAACATTTCAAGTAGGAAAAATAAATAAGGATATGGGAGATTCAATTGTTAAGAAGCTTTATACTCAAGAAATAATGGGGAGATATACATATCTTTTAAACTTACATGAATATTTATTTACAAAGAAAATTTCAATAGATTCAAAAAAAGTAGAAATCATTCAAACCTACATTCACTGACCACATGCATAAAACTATTAAACAACAACAACAAAAATAGTAAAAATGACAGACAAAAACTATCCTCTTGAAAATGAGAAAGCACACTTCTAATTAACTTGGATTAAAGAGGAATTAAAATTGAAATTAAAAACTACTTGGAAATGAGCACATTACATTTCAAGATCTGTGAGTGCTGCCAAAGTGGTCCAAATGGAAAGGTTTACAGCTTCAAGTCCTTGTAGAAAAAAGAAATTGTGAAAATCAACAAACTAAGCGTTTGACTGAAGAGCTAGAAAAAGAACAGGAAAAATAAACCCAAAGAAATAAAATGAAAGAGAAGAATAAGAATAAAACTAGAAATTAATGAAAATTTTAAATAATTGGGCTTCATTACTAAAGCCCATTACTACTCTTTGAGAAGACCAATCAAGTAGATAAATTCTTGGTCAGTTGGATTAAGGAAAAAAAAAGACCAATCAAGTAGATAAATTCTTGGTCAGTTGGATTAAGGGAAAAAAAAGACCAATCAAGTAGATAAATTCTTGGTCAGTTGGATTAAGGAAAAAAAAACAAGAAATGTGGAAAAAACGGAATGATTGTTATGTACAACTTTATATAAATGCAATTTAAAATTAAGATGAAATGTTTGATCCATAAACGTACAAATCACCAAAGTTGGTTCAATAAGAAGGAGAAAAACTATGGACCATCACCTAAAATGAATGGAAAAATAATTTAAAATTTACCCTCTCCCCCACCAAAAAAGCATCAGACCCAAGTAGTTTTGCAATCTAGAGCTACCAAAATGAGGGAGCAGATATTTCTCATGTTATATTTATGTGGTTCTAGCCCATAAAACAGATTGGAAGCTTTCCAGTTCATTTAAGAGGTAGATATTACTCTAGTTCTGAAATCAGATGAACATAGGACTAAGAGAAGAAGTTGATCTCATTTATGAACATAAATACATTTCTAAATAAACTGTTAGCATTTGAAATCTAGCAGGGTATTAAAAGAATACTGCATCTGGTCCAAATTGAGCTTATCCCAGAGGAGAAAGAGTAGTTGGAAAGTAAAAACTACATTAATAGAATTCATTGTATTCACTGAAGAGAAAAAAAGATGATTATCTCAACAGGTGCCAAAAAAAAAAAAAAGAGTAGTTGGTAAAATGCAATACATATTCCTAGTTCAAAAAGGAGATCTTTGTAAACAGGTGATTGAAGAAAGCGTCCTACATTTGAAAAGGTGTCTCTACCAAAAATCTACAGCAAACATAATGTTTAATTCATGAAATACTAGAAGCATTCCCATTAAAATGAGGAACAATCCAGGCGTAGCCCCTACCACTACCATTTAGCATTGAACTTGATGTCCTGGTTCAATGCAATAATGAAAAAAAGGGAGGGGGAGAAGAATAAGATATATAAATGTTGGAAAGGAAGATACAAAACTGTCACTTTGGGCAAATATTTCCATCTACCTGGAAAAATCAAAGAAAAGTGTCAGAAACTTTAGAACTAGTAAGATACTGGTAAGGTGAATATATAAAGGTCTTCATGAAGGAAAGTATACAAGAGAATGAAGTTCACAAATCAAGGCCTGAATAAATGGAGAAATACATTTGTTTCTTATCAGAAAAGCTCAGTGCTATAAGGTAATTATTCCCCCAAATTTATAAATTTAATGCTATCCCAGACAATATATCAACAGGTTTGTGTATGGAATTTGGCAAGCTGATTCGAATCTGGAAGAGTAAAATGACAGGAATAACATTTTTCTAGCAGATATTAAAACACATCATCAAGTTTAGTAATTGATTCAGTGTAGATTGGCATAGGAGTAGACCAATAAATTGATGGAACAAAAGAGATGGTCCAGAAACAGAGCTATTTATGAGAGCTCCGTGTATGAAAATGTGACATTTCAAATGAGTGGGGAAATGATAGACAATTTATTAAAGGGTTTCAACAATTAGTTAATCATTTAGGGCAAAATAAAGTTCAGTCACTTCCACATACAATATAAAGAATAAATTCTAGGTGGATTAGAGATCTAAGCATAAAAATAAAATTAAAATTACTGGGATAATAATCTCAATAGAGGTAGAATAAGCTCTTGACAAAATTCAAAATCTGTTGGTGATTAAAAACTCTTAGAAAACTAGCAATAGAAAAGAATATCCTTAATTTGATAAAGGGCATCTACAAAAAACCCTACACTGTACCTAATGATGAAAGACCAAATGATTTTCCTGAGATTGGAAACAAGCCAAGGATTTTCACTCTCTCATTTCTATTTAGCATTATACTGGAGGATTTAGTTAGCACAGTAAGGCAAGGAAAGCCATACAGCTTGGAAAGGAAGAAATAAAGCTGTGTATTTTCAGACATGATTGTCTATTTAGAAAGTTCCAAGGACTCTACCAAAAAGTTACCAGAGCTAATGAGTAATTTTAATAAGATTGTAGGATATAAAAATCAATAGTATTTCTACTACTGAAAGAATAGCATTTTCAACAGTTGGTGCTCAAACAATTCAAAGTCCATATGCAAAAACAACCTCAATCCAGACCTTTCACCTTATACAGAATTAACTAAAAATGGATCATGGACCTAAATGTAAAATCCCAAACCATTAAGATTTCTAGAAAAACAAAATCTTTGTGAACTTTGGTTAGGCAAAGATTTCTTAGATACAATACCAAAAGCATAAGCCATGAGGAAAAAAATTGTAAATTGGACTTCAACAAAATTAAAAATTTCTCTGGGGGCTTCCCTGGTGGCGCAGTGGTTGCGAGTCCGCCTGCCGATGCAGGGGACGCGGGTTCGTGCCCCGGTCCGGTAAGATTCCCACGTGCCGTGGAGTGGCTGGGCCCGTGAGCCGCGTCGGGAGCCTGTGCTCCGCAACGGGAGAGGCCACAACAGTGAGAGGCCCACGTACTGCAAAAAAAAAAAAAAAAAAAAAAATTTCTCTGCAGAAGACACTATGAAAGGAATGAGAAAACAAGACCCAGACTGGGAGAAATATTTGCATGTTACATATCTGACAAAGGACTTGTATTGAAAAAATATAAAGAACTTTTAAAATTCAATACTAAAAAAAATACAGTTTTTAAAATAGACAAATGATTTAAGAAGACACTTCAGCAAAGAAGACATACGGATGGCAAATATACCAAAAGATACGCAACATCGTTGTTAGGGAAATGCAAATTAAAACCGAAATGAGGTACAACTATTCACTTATTTGAATGCTTTTTAGAAACCTGACAATACTAAGTGCAGAGCAACTGGAACTCTCATATATTGCAGGTGGGAATGCAAAATAGTTTAGTCACTTTGGAAGACAATTTGATAGCTTATAAAGTTAAGCATACACTTAACACATGATCCAGTAATCCCTCTCCTGGTATTTAGCCAAGAGAGATGAAAATTTATATTCACCCAAAGACCTTCATGTGAATGTTCATAATATTTTTATTCATAATAGCCAAAACCCAGAAACAACCCAAATGTCCTTTGGCTGGTGAATGGATCAACAAACTGTGGTACAGTTGGCCCTGTGTAGCTATAGGCTCTGCATCTGCGGATTCAACCGAGGACCAAAAATACTCAAGAAAAAAGTTCCAGAAAATTTCAAAAACCAAAACTTGAATTGACATGTACTGGCAACTATTTACATAGCACTTACATTGTATTAGGTATTATTAGTAATCTAGAAATTATTTAAAGCATAGGAGAGGGTGTGCATAGGTTATATGCACATACTACACCATTTTATATAAGGTTCTTGAGCATCCCTGGATTTTGGTATTGGGCTGTCCTGGAACCAATCCCCCGCTGTTCCTGAAGGATGAATGTACTTCCATACAATAGAGTACTATTCAGCAATAAATGAGATAAACAGCTAATACACACAACATGGATGAATTCCATATGCATTATGCTAAGTGAAAGAAGTCAGGTAAGAGGCTATGGACTTTATGATTCCATTTGTATGAGAAATCCTTGAAAACAGATCCATAGTTGCCATAGGTTGAGTGTGGGAAGAAGGGAATAATTGAATTTGGCGGTTTATAGAACTGTTCCATATCTTTTTTGTGGTGGTGGTTACTTGGCTGTATGAATTTATTAAAACTGTTGTGCAATAGGGAAGGAACCTTTGAAGGAAAAGACTCACAGATATGATTACTACAAAATATTAAACTTTTAAAGGACAAACATCATCATAAATTTAAAAATCAGGCCACAGACTTAGAGAATATATATTTTCAACATACATAACAGACCAAGGATTAATACCTACAAATTAATATGAAGAAAGATAAATATTATAAAAGACAAATGGGCAAAGTACGTAAGTACAGGGTAAAATACAGGGAGCTCAAAGAAAGAACCAAATGGTCAATAAACATGAAAAGATTCACACCTCACTGTCACTCAGTGAGCTATCAATTAAAGCAATACTATAATAACATTTCAGCCATCAGATAAGCAGATCTTTTAAAGATTGTTAAAACCCAGCATTACTAAGGATGTGAGGCTACACATACTCCTGTGGAGTTTTTAAGAGCATTTAACGGTACATTGTGAAGGATAATTTGGGCATAGCTATCAAAAACTTAAATATGCATATTTTTTTGACTCAGTAATGTCACTTCTAGGTATTAATACTATAGCAGTACTTCCACAGGTGAACAAAGATGTATATGAAAGAATTTTTTATTAGAGCCTTGTTTGTAATAGTGAAAAATAGGAACCAATTTGAACGTCTGTGGGCAGAGGAGTGGTTAAATAACGAGGTTAATTGATATAATGGACTGTTATGACAAATGACACATATGTGAGTACTGATATAGCACTGTATATTTATTTACAAAGAAATGCATTATTAAATGAAAAAAGCAAATAGTAATGAATGTATAGTGTTCCTATTTGTATTTTTTAAAAGTCTACAATTCTGTACACATAAACACATACGCATGCACAGAGAAAGGGCTGGAGAAATACACAACAGAGTCAGGGTAGTGGTTGTCTGTGGGGAAAGCAATGAGATTGGGGGAACTTGCTTTTCACTTTACATTCTCTGGTCTTATTTGAACTTTTGAAATGCAAATGTATCTATGTTTTACTTGTATAGTTTTTTTTTTAATTAATGAAACAAAGAGGTATAATTCAAATATATCTATACATTTTAAATTCAATAAGCCCAAGTAGAAAACACAAAGGTATGTAGTTTCCAAATCATCAGTGGTAAAAGAAGGTAAACTTGTCTATTATAGTGAGAAAAAAAAAAGAACCAGGAAGCATTACAAATAAAAGTCATAAAATAAATAGACAGAACAAAGACCAGGTAAAACTGTTGTCATGATAGATATGAATGGCTTTAAGATCTCTATCAAAAGACAAAAGACTCTCAGATTAAGTGGGGAAAAAAAAAAAAGAAATTTGGCCATAAGCTGTTTATAAAATGAATATATCTTATAGATATCATATAATAAATATAAATAAATGAATAAACACAAAGTGAAAATGACAGAGAAAGTTGAGAAGTAATGGGATGGGCAGAAATATCAGAGACAAATGCAACCAAAGGGAACACAGTCATATGTGCTAAGTTTAAAATTATACAAAATAGGATTCAGGACCAGAACATTAAATGGAATAAATATAATTAATTTTATACTGATAAATGATAGAATGTGCTACAAAGGCAATACAGTCAAGAATGTAAATGTCTCCAAATAGAGAATTGGTTGGTTATATTATGGTACCTATTTATTTACAGTGAAACTCTACGTGGGCAATAATAAATATACAGTGACATGAAATGTGTTATAGATAAATTGTGAAGGGAAGAACATATTCTGTAAATACTGTATGAGCTCAAATTGCTGTAAACTTTTATAAAAAGGAGGAAAAGGACTGGCAGGATCACAGTGTCAGGGCTGTCCCTTGCAGGTGTGGTGTGGAGGAAAGACAAACAGGCTGTGAAGCAGTCCTAAAACAGGATACTTGACCACACGCAAGGACATAATACTGGGTATTCTGCCTGAGGGTTGGACAGCTCTATCTTTAAACCAGCTTTGGCTGACATCTCTCTTCCCTTTGTTTCTCAGCTTTCTAGCAGCCTGGATTTCTTTGTTCCCTTAACAGGGGTGCCTGGTGATAGCTTGTAATCACTTTTCCTGAGACTGGTATCTACCACAGTGAGCCATCACATTTTCCCTATGATTTGTGTGATTTTGGTATTTGGCTCCATTATGAATGTTGTAGGATATCCCCTGAGGGGTGCCAAGATATTAGGAGGGACCAGATTGACCTAGAAGCATTTAAGTTGGATCGTAGGAAAGGGCTGTATGTCACAAGGTGGCCAAATCCAACAAGAAGAACAAGATGACTGTGGATTCCTTCGAGGACAAATATCTGCATTAGTCCTGGAGGTCCGGTTGGAAGGCTTATTCATTCTGTCTCTCCTATAACATCTTCATTGCTTCTCATGGGGATTGGGTTGTCACAGTGCTGGGAAGGGAATAAACTCGGAGAAAATTGAGAAGATATTGCAATGGAAGAAATGACTTGATTGATCTAAACCTAGGTCAGCATGCACTCCTTTGGGCTAAGCTTGAGGTGATACATTGCCTCTTCCATGATGCTGGGCGGCATCACGAGGCTGGAAAATGTCCCTAGGTCCTTCTCTGAATGACCTTGAAGCACTGAAATTTAAGAGGTGTCCTGGAACTCATGCCAATAGGGACAGGGAAATCAAAGTTATTGGCAAGAGAGTGGTTGGGGAAGAAATTGGATCCTGACTGATGTCCCCCCTCATAACCTCAGAGGAAATAAGTCAGGCGTGACTTTGTGGAAATAAAGAAAAAGAAATCTTTCCAACAGTGACAAAATTCTAGGGGCAGAGTGTCAAAGTCTAATACTCTGGGGCACAGATGCAGGGTTAATTGGAATGAAATATTACTACTTAGTGCATAAAGCAAGGAAATGACCAAATTTCAGCAGAGAGATTTGAATGAGACATAAAAGATACATGGACTGGAAATCTTCTCTTGACTCTTTCACTAACTGTCTGTAACAGTTAGTGGCAAATCCCATAGACTGCTGGTTTTCAAAGTTAAGCCTGCATCAGAAGCGCCTGGAGGGCTTGTTAAAATACTGATTGCTTCCCCTCCCCCAGAATTTTTGACTCAGTAGATCAGGGATGGGCCTTAGAATTAGCATTTTTAACAAGTTCCCAGGTTGATACTGATGCCGCTGGTCTGGGAACCACACTGGAGAACCTCTGGCTTAGAACCCCAATAAGCAGGTAAATAAAATGAGTGAATGGAAGATCTCAAAAGACCCTTTCTTAATTCCAGAATCCTAGGATTCATGTATTGAAGGACTTCCTGATACAAGGGTTGTTAAATAATGGACCCTTTTTTACATTTAAATGGGAGAAGCTGGTTGGCTGCTCAGGGAATGATCTTGGAGGTGCTGTCCCTGTCCCTGTCCCATATATCAAGCCAGATCCTTAATCTCCCAGACTCAGTAGAGCCACAAATTGAGTTATGGTGTGAGGGAAATAATATGCAATCTAGATTTTTCATAAAATTGGCTCAAGCCCCTTCAACATCCTGGGGAAATCCCAATGACCTCCCTAGGATTTATTTTCTCAGGGACACCTTTGGTTCTGAGCTCCTGTCTCCCCTGAGCTCTCATCTGCTGCTGTTCCCTTCCTCATACTGCACATGACCAGGATGTGTGTCTCTGCTCTCTTCCCTCATTCCTCAAATACCACTCACAGGAGATGCGGGTGTAGCAGACATCTGTTGTTTTGCCTGTCCAACAGTCCCCATCTTCCTGGTCATAGTACCCTGATCTGCTTTGGGGAGTTACCTCTCCCCTAGTGGAAACAGATACAGGGGCTATGTAGTGTCCTACCAAGCCAGGCCAGTCAGAAGTTGGCTCCCTGAACTTTGAATCTGGAGTGGAGTGGCTGCTGCCGGGCTCAAGAGTGACAGGCTGGTCAGATCACCAGTACTGCTTGCTAAGCCCAGATCTTTGATCTGTTCTATATCGTCAAATAAATCCTGTTTTGAAGTTAGCCACATTCCTGCTTGTGAAGAAAAAAGAAAAAACATAAAACTGGAGGTCTGGAATCTGGAAGGAGTTTATATTACAGCAATACAAATAACATAAGATGAGCTATTGTTCAGCCTTGCTGATTGAAAAAAAACAGTCTTTTGGCCACTCTGCCACAGGACTGTGTCTCTGTCCACATTTCCTCATGGGCTTCAGTTACTTCACATGTTGTCCAACCTCCGTTTTCTCCCTCCCCCTTTCCTCCCATCTATTATACTTTTCCCCCCAACATTCGTTTGCTCACTGATGCCTCCTACAGAGCAGTGTAACTCTGTATCACAGTCTCCCTCCCAGCCATGGCCGTGGAGTGTCACCCTCCACATCCAAGGCGATCTATCAAGGTCCTCTCAAAGAAGACCATTGCCTCCTCACCAGGAACTTCGGTACCTGCCATTCAAATAGTTTTTTTTTCACCCTGCAACAAAGTGAATGCCTACTATGTATCAGGTCTTACAACTGATACATTACCTGTTGCAGCAGATAACTGTATCCTGTTAAATGAACCAACAAAAATAAATCAACAAAAGACTGATAAACCAAGGGGAAAATGTATTAATTTTAATGTTGGTAACCAGCAAAGGGATCAGAACAGGGATTGCCAAACTATGACCTGTGGTCTGTTTGTGTACAGTCCATGAGCTAGAAACCTTAAAAAAGTTTTTTTTTAATGGACTGTAAAACAAAAATAAGAATATGGGACAGAAATCTATGTGGCTCACAAACCTGAAATATTTAATTTACTACCTGGCCCTTTACAGAAAAAGCTGGCTGACATCAGGGTCAGAATCCTCATATAAGAAGATGCCTGTGGCTGAGATGGACTACCCCAGACCCTAGGCATCAGATCAGTGTGGAAGTATTTCATTTGGGGATTATCTTTTTGGGCCATGAAGACCTTTCTGCCTGTCGTCTTAGGAGGTGGCTAATTCTGTGGTTGAAAGCAAGAGAGGGAGGGATGTTCTGTGGTCACTGGACCCAACTGAGAGTTATGAGGAGGCCAGAGAGGTGTGGGGGGAGGATGTGGCACATGGGTCCACTTGCTTTCATCATCTTTATCACAGGCAACAGTAGCAGGGGATACAGGGCGCGAGGACTTCTAGGATGAAGAGAATGAATCTGCATATGGGAGAAGGGGTCCTGGCAGTCGTGGTGTATCCCTGATGCCTGTGAGTTCAGCAGGAGAGATGGCCTGGGGTAAGCAGTTGTGGAGACCCAGATTGGGGAACATTTGAGTCCCTAAAATTCACAGTGGATGAGTTACAAGGCTAACTGGCTCTTAGACCAATGGATGCCACCCTCAGCTCCTTCAGGTCCTGACTTCCCTGCTTCTCTACCTAAAATTACATCACCTCCACCTCTACCTTCCCCATAAATCCCTCTTGCTTGCTTTCTTTTTCTCCTTGGTACTTATCAATATCCAGCTATGATGTTATTTAATTCCCTCCTTAATTCTCACTTGTCTCCTCCATTAGAGTGAGCCTAATGAAAGCAGGGATTCTGAAGGGCTGTTTCATTTACTGCTTTAACTACAGTGTTCAGTAGTGCCTACCACATAGCAGTGATAAATACTTGTTGATTGAATTGAATGAACCCTGTTTCCTTAAGAATATTTACAGGGAAAGATCTCTGGAAAGTCTTAATTGCTGTTAATTTGGTCATGAAGGGACTTAAGAATCCAAAATTGAACATTAAAGGAAATATACCCTTATTTTGTATCCTAAACTGATAACATATGGCATATTAGTTATATTAGCACCAGCTCATCAGTACATTTTCTCCTTAGCAAAATGTTTACATAGAATGCTAACTTACTATCAAAAAGTTACGTATTGAAATGAATCAGAATAGAGGTACCAGCGTAATCGTTACAGCTGGTGCTATCAAGCTATAGTGTAGTCTCATGACCACCTACCTACATGTGATGGGAACACACCTTCCATGAGGATCAAAACACTTATGGGCTGTTGGGTGTCCTGCTCTCATATGATAACAGCCTGCACTTACCTAGTATCTACTCTGTGCTAGGTGCAATTTGTTGACAATTTTCTGTGTAATTTGTTGAATGAGCTTATGAGTAATAGTGGCTAGTTTGTGCTTTTCCGTGTACCAGGTACTATTTCATATACTGTATCATTTAATCTTCATAAGAATCTGAGCAGGTGGTTCTAATTATCATCCCCATTTTGCATATGGAGCAACAGAGGCATTGAGAGGTTGAGTAACTTATTCAACATCACACAGCAAGTGGTGGAGCTGGGATTTGAGTTCTAGCAGCCACCATGCCTCTCATGGGCACTGCTGGAGGCTGAGAAGCTATTGCCCACTGCTGCCTTTCTTTCGACTTGTATGTATCATAGCCTGCCTCTATGACACAGCAGCTCTGCAACTAAGTAGATCCCTAACCATTGTTGTTTTTTCTTTCTTTCTTTTTTTTAAACATCAAATGCATTCCAGTCACGCCTTCCTCTGGAAGCACCTCTGCCCATCTTCAGTGGGCTTGTCTACCCCTCAAGTCTAATCAGCAAAAGCCTGTCACTATTTAAATCATAATTGTCCCATGTAAAAGTGGCTGCCACTTTAATTCTAAAAACAAGATCATATTTTAAGTGTATCAGGAGAGGCTTTCTATTGTAACTTTGTGTTGAACTCTTCTATAAATCTGAGAATGTTCTTATAAGCACATAATTTTTGTGTTTTATACATTTGGAATTTCGCATATTAGATTTTCTTAGAGTAGCACATGATTCAAGGGGGAATGTTAACCTTTTCATTCAATTAAAAAATATTTTTGCACACCTTTATTGATTAGAACTGAGCTGGCTAATTAGAGAGAAATGAGCTTAAACATGAGCTTACTCGCTTGTTGTGGAGACAAGACACAGACACAGGATATGCTTTGATAACCAATAAAACTGCTTTTGATCAGTGTCAGACTGAAAGGAGCAGATATGAAGTACAGTGAGTTTGGATAAGATGGGATATCTTGGGACTATCTAATCACAGAAGACATATTTCACTCTTAGGAATGGTTTAAATTCAGCTCCCTTGGGTGGGCTCGATAATATGGTCTGGAAGGTTTCTCAGATTTGAATAGCCTTGTTTATTAAAAAGAAAAAAAAGAAGAAGAAGAAGAAAAAGAAAAAAAAATCCATTAGCTCCAAGAATAATCTTGGTGGGGACGTAGTTCCCTCTAGTGGTGCTAGAAGGAGTTGCAAATTTTCTTTATTGTATATTTCTCTTATTTTCCTTATTTATTCATTCAGTTAACAAATATTTAATGAGGACCTGCTATATATTAGGTTCTGTATTATGGATAAACAGATAAAAGACACAGTTTCATTTTTCAAAAGCTCACAAGGCTAGAAGAGAGAAAGCCAAAGAATTATGATACACTATATCTACAAATAAAAATAACAATGTGAAACTACCTAGCCCAGATCAGGAGGGATGGGGTTAAATAAGAGAAGACTTTCTGAAGGAGTAAAGATGTGATCTGAGACTTGATGAAATAAATGCTACATTTTACTCTTTAGAGTATCTATATATGTTTGTTGTCGAAAATTTAGGAAATGCAGATGAGGTAAGAAAAAGAATTACACATTATTCCATCACCCAATGACAACCACTTACAATATTTTGCCATATCTACTCCACTCCCCTTTTTATGCATAATTTATTTTTTTAACAGACTGTACTCATAACATTTTGTAAGCTGCTACATTGTAAATGTAATTGCCATTTGCAATCTGCCATAAACAATCTAGTATATTTTGAAATTTTTCTTACTATATGTACTAATGAAACATTATTACTCTTTTTCAAAATAATATTGGTTATTTTCCCACTTTTTTTTTTTCATTTTTTTTTCAGATGTTCTTTAGAATAATTATGTTCAGTTTTTTAAATCCCACCGGTATTTAGATTGTGGGAAATATAGAGATTTATTGGGGGAGAGTTTATAGCTTTATCATATTGAGTTTAGAAATATTAGATCCAGAAATATTGTAGATCTCTCCATCTGTTTGGATTTTCTTTTATGTTCCCTCAATTAAATGTTATAATTTTCATCATTAGGGTCTAGTATCTCAATTTAAAGATTTCTAAACCTTTATTTAGAGGTTGCATTAACCTCTAAATAATTGCATTAGCATTTAGATCTTTCTCAACTCATAATTTTTCTAAGTAATTATTATGGGTGTAGGCATAGAATACAGCTGATTTTTAAATATTTGCAACCTTACTGATGTCTGAATTTTAATCTTTTTTTCTTTTTTAGCTGATTGCTTTGAGTTTCCATATGGACAGTCACAACACCTGAAATAATGACCATTTTTGCCACCACCTTCCCAATAACTAATCTTCTTTCATGTTTCTTATTGCATTGAGAGGAACATCCATAACTATATTCAATCATATGGGGACCCTTGTCTGGGTTTTTACTTTATTCATTTTTTAAATAGAAGTATAATTGACTTACAACACTATGTTAGTTCTAAGTGCACAACATAGTAATTTGATATTACAAAATAACCACCATAAGTTTAGTTACCATCTGTCACCATACAAAGTTATTACAACATTGTTGACTATATTCCCCATGCTGTACATTTTATCCCTGTGACTCATTTATTTTGTAATTGGAAGTTTATACCTCTTAATCTCTCTCACCTATTTCACTCATCCCCCTCCCCCCTCCCCTCCCCTCTGGAAATCACCTATTTGTTCTCTGCATCTATGCATCTGTTTCTGTTTTGTTATGTTTGTTCATTTGTTTTGTTTTTTAGATTCCACATATACGTGAAATCACATGGTATTTGTCTTTCTCTGTCTGACTTATTTCACTTAGCATAATACCCTCTAGGTCAATCCATGTTGTCATAAATGGCAAGAAATCATTCTTTTTTATACCACTTTTTATCCATTCATCTATCAATGGACACTTAGGTTGCTTCCATATCTTGGTTATTGTAAATAATGCTGCAGTGAATATAGGGGGTGAATATATCTTTTCAAATTAGTTTTTTTATTTTCTTCAGATAAATACCCAGAAGTGGAATTGCTGGATCATATGGTAGTTCTATTTTTAATTTTTTGAGGAACCTTCATACTGTTTTCCATAGTAGCTGTTCCAATTTATATTCCTACCAACAGTGCACAAGTGTTCCCTTTTATCCACATCCTTGCCTACACTTGTTACCTGTTCTCTTTTTGCTACTAGCCATTGACAGCTGTGAAGTGATAGCTCATTGTGATTTTGATTTGCATTTCCCTAATGATTAGTGATGTTGAGCATCTTTTCATGTGTCTGTTGGCCATCTGTATATCTTCCTTGGAAAAATGTCTATTCAGGTCCTCTGCCCATTTTTTAATCAGATTGCTTGTTTTTTTGATGTTGAGTTATATGACTTCTTTGTGTATTTTGGATAGTAACCCCTTATTGGATATATTATTTGCAGATATCTCCCATTCAGTAGTCTGCATTTTTGTTTCGTTGGTAGTTTCCTTCACTGTACAAAACATTTTTAGTTTGATGTAGTCCCATTTGTTTATTTTTGCTTTTGTTGCCCTTGCCTGAGGAAATATATCCAAAAAATATTGCTAAGACCAACATCAAAGAACATACTGCCTATGTTTTCTTCTAGGAGTTTTATGGTTTCAGGTGTTACATTTAAGTCTGTAATCCATTTTGAGTTTATTTTTGTTTATGATGTAAGAAAGTAGTCAGGTTTGATTCTTTTGTAAATAGCTGTTTTCCCAACACCAATTATTGAAGAGGCTGTCCTTTCCCCATTGTATATTCTTGTCTCATTTGTCATAGATGAATTGACCATATATGTGTTCATTATCAAGATTGTTTTGGCTGTTCAGGGACTTTTGTGTTTCCATACAAATTTTAGAATTATTTGCTATAGTTGTGTGAATAATTCTGTTGGCATTTTGATAGGGAATGCATTGAATCTGTGGATTGCCTTGGGGAGTATGGTCATTTTAACTATTAATTCTCCTAATTCATGAGCATAGTATATCTACTATATCTAGTATATCTTTGTGTTGTCTTCAGTTTCTTTCATCAATATCTTATAGCTTTCCGGGTACAGGTCTTTTACCTCCTTAGTTAGATTTCTGTCTAGGTATATTATTCTTTTTGATGCAATTAGAAATGGGATTGTTTTATTAATTTCTCTGATTGTTCATTGTTAGTGTATTGAAATGCAACAGATTTCCACATCTGCATTTCTGTATCCTGCAACTATACTGAATTCATTGATGAGTTCTAGTAGTGTTTGTAGTGTTTAGTAGTGTCTAAACTTTGAGTCTAGTAGTGTCTTTAGGATTTTCTATGTATAGTATCATGTCATCTGGAAACAGTGACACTTTTACTTCTTCCTTTCCAATTTGGATTCCTTTTATTATCTGATTGCTGTGGCTATGACTTCCAGTACTGTGCTTGATAAAAGTGGTGAGAGTTGTCTTCCTTGTCTTGTTACTGATCTTAGAAGAAATGCTTTCAGCTTTTCACCATTGAGTGTGATGTTAGCTGTGGACTTGTTACATATGGCCTTTATTATGTTAAGCTATGCTTCCTCTATACCCTCTTTGTTGAGAATTTTTTTATCACTAATAGATGCAGAATTTTGTCAGAAGTTTTTCTGCATCTATTGAGATGATCACATGATTTTTATCCTTTATTTTGTGAATGTAGTGTATCATATGATTAATTTGCGAGTATTGAACCATCCTTGCCTCACTGGGATAAATCCCAGTTGATGAAGGTGTATGAGTTTTTTTTCCTGGTCACGCCACATGGCATGCAGAATCTTAGTTCCCCAACCAGGTATTGAACCCGTTCCCCCTGCAGTGGACGTGCAGAGCCCTAACCACTGAACAGCCAGGAAATTCCCTGTATGATCCTTTTAATATATTGTTGAATTAAGTTGGCTAATATTTTGTTGAAGATTTTTGCATCTATGTTCATCAGTGATATTGACCTGTAATTTCCTTTTTTGTGTGATATCTTTGTCTGATTTTGGTATCAGGGTGATGCTGGCCTTGTAGAATTAGTTCAGAAGTATTCCATCCTCTTCAGTTATTTGGAATAGTTTGCGAAGGATAGGCGTTAACTCTTCTCTAAATGTTTAGTAGAATTCACCTGTGAAACCATCTGGTCCAGGACTTATATTTGTTGTAAGTTTTTTTTATTACTGATTCAATTTTATTACTGGTAATTGGTCTGTTCATATTTTCTATTCCTTCCTGATTCAGTCTTAGGAGATTGTACATTTCTAGAAATTTGTTCATTTCTTCTAGGTTGTCCATTTTATTAGCATATAATTGTTCATAGTAATCTCTTATGATCCTTTGTATTTCCATGGTGTCAGTTGTAACTTTTCCTCTTTCATTTTTTATTTTATTTATTTGGGTCCTCCCTTTTCCTTGATCAATCTTGCTAAAGGTTTATCAATTTTGTTTATCTTTTCAAAGAACCAGATCTTAGTTTCATTGATCTTTTCTTTTTTTTTTCTTTTTTTAGTTTTTATTTATTTCTGCCCTGATCGTTATTATTTCTTTCCTTCTATTAACTTTGGGTATGTTTGTTCTTCTTTTTCTATCTCCTTTATATAGAAGGTTAGGTTGTTTGACATATTTCTTGTTTCCTGAGGTAGGACTGTTTTGCTATAAACTTCCCTCTTAGAACTGCTTTTGCTAAATCTCGTAGATTTTTGGATTGTTGTGTTTTCATTTTAATTTGTCTCCAGGTATTTTTTAATTTCCTCTTTGACTTATTCAGTGATCCATTGGTTGTTTAGTAACATATTGTTTAGCCTCCATGTGTTCGTGTTTTCTGCTGTTGTTTTTCTTTTTTTCCATTGTAGTCAATTTTTAATCTCCAACCATTGTGGTCAGGAAAGATCCTTGATATAACTTCAGTTTTCTTAAATTTATTCAGACTTCTTTCGTGGCCTGACATGTGATCTATCCTGGAGAATGTTCCCCATGCACCTAAAAAGAATGTATATTCTGCTGTTTTGGGGTGTATATGTGTGTGTGTGTGTGTGTGTGTGTATATTATAGACATATACACACACACACACACACACATACATACATATAAAGTTCATCTGTCATTTATTTCCTTTTCTGTCTTCATTGCACTGGCTAGGACTTCCAGTCCTATGCTGAGTCATAGTGATGAGAGTGGGCTTCCTGCCTTATTCCCAACCTTAGTGAGAAGGTGTTCAGTCTTTCACTATTAAATATGATCTTCATCAAGTCGAGGAAATTTTCCTCTATTTCAAGCTTTCTTACAGTTTTTACCATGAGTGGGTGTTGAGTTTTGTCAGATATTTTTTCTGAATCAATTGATATGATTATGTGAATTTTATTTTTTAGCCTATTAATATGGCTAAATACATTGATTTTTAATTATTGAACTGGCCCTGCATCCTTGGAATAAACCCTACTTGGTCATGATGTATGTCTTTTTATATATTATTGAGTTCCATTTGCTGATAGTTTGTTTTAAAATTTGCATCTCTACTCATGAAGGATATTAGTTTGTAGTTTTCTCTCTCTGTGTACGTGTGTGTGTGCATGCGTGAGTGCGTGCTGTCTCTGTCAGGTTTTGACATCAGGGCAATACTGGCCTCAAAATTTGAGTTGAGAAGTATTTCCTCCTCTTTTATTTTCTGGAAGAGCATAGTATTAACTCCTCTTTAAACAACTGGTAGAATTCTGTTTCAAGTTCACTGATTCTTTCCTCTGTCCTCTTCATTCTGCTATTAAGACCATCTGTTGAGTTTTAAAAGTTAGGTTACTGCATTTTTCTGTCATAAAACTGCCATTCAATTCTTCTTTATGTATGTTTTCTGAATTTTTTTTTTATTTGCATTAACTTCTCATTGAAGCAGTTATATGATGTCTCAGTTGATTTTTATGTTAGGTGTGAAGAAAGGATCTAATTTTATTTTTTATGTACAAATACCCAGATTTCCCAGCACTTTTTCATTGAAAAGTACATCCTTTCTCTTTATTTTAGAGTGCCAGCTTAGTCATTAATCAAGCATCCTTACATTCATGGTTCCCTATCCCCATATCCAGATCCTCTATTCTGTTCCATTGATCAAATTGCTTATCTTTTTAGCAATACCATACTTCCTTATTACCATAGTTTTATCATAAATCTTCATGCCTGGTAGAGCAAATTCTCTTCCTTTGTTCTTCAAGAATGTTTTTGTGATTCTTGGTTCTTTGCATTTCCTTATAAATTTTGGAACCAGTTTGTCAAGTTACTTTAAAAAAGTTTTGAGATTGCATTGACTCTAGCCAATTTATGGAGAACTGATATCATCAAATTGAGTCTTCTAATACATCAATATTTATTTTTTATTCTTTTTTAACTTTTTTGTTAAATAATTATAGATTCATGGGAAGTTGCAAATATAGTACAAGAGACCCTGTATACCCTTCACCCAGCCTCCCCCAAAAGTAACATCTTACATAACTATAGTACACTATCAAAACCAGGACATTGACTTTGGTGCAATCCATAGAACTTACCCAGATTTCACCAGTTTTACATGCACTCAGTTGTGTGTGTATAGCTCTATGTAATCATATCACAGTCAAGATACAGAACTGTTCCATCACCACAAAGATTCCTGGTGCTGCTCTTTATGGTCACACCCATTCTTTGATTTTTTTGATAAAAATTTTAACTTCCTCCACTCAACAATATGTCTTGGAGATCCACCCACGTTAATACATATACCTAATTCTTTTTAAATGCTGAATATAACTTCATAGTACAAATACATCTTAGTATATTTAACCACCCCCCTACTGATGGACTTTTAAATTATTTTCATTTATCCACTATTTTAGACTCCACTGCAGTGACTATCCTAATACTTGCCTCCTCATGCACATATGCAGTTGTTTATCTAGGGTAGAAACAGAGGAGTGTAATTACTGAGTTGTAGGATAAGCCCATCTTATATTTCAATAAGCAATGCCAAATTGTCCCTCCAAGTGGCTATACCAATTTATAATACCACCAGCAGTTAGGGAAGGATCAGCACATTGATGAAAATGAATAAAATGGAGAACGACGGTACAATATTTTTAAAATAAATTTATTTATTTTTGGCTGCATTGGGTCTTCATTGCTGCGCACGGGCTTCCTCTAGTTGTGGCGAGCGGAGGCTACTCTTTGTTGCGGTGCGTGGGCTTCTCATTGCGGTGGCTTCTCGTTGCGGAGCACAGACTCTAGGCACGCAGGCTTCAGTAGTTGTGGTGTGTGGGCTCAGTAGTTGTGGCCTGTAGACTCTAGAGCACAGGCTCAGTAGTTGTGGCACACGGGCTTAGTTGCTCCGCAGCATGTGGGATCTTCCCAGACCAGGGCTCGAACCCGTGTCCCCTGCACTGGCAGGCAGATTCTAACCACTGCACCACCAGAGAAGCCCAGACGGTACAATTTTAAATAGGATTGTCAGGATGGATCTTACTGAGAAGATGGAATTTGAGTCTAAGGAAAAGAAAGCATATGTGGCTATCTGGGGGAGAGCATTCCAGGCACAGAGAACAGCCAGTGCAAAGGCTCTGAGGTAGCAGTGTGAGTGTGCTGGCTTGTTTGGAGAACACTGAGGAGATGAGGTTGGATTGTGGTAAGAGAAGGTGCTGACTGTGAAGGGCCTTGGAGGCCAGGGAAAGACCTTTACTCTGAGTGAAAGGGAGATCGTGGCAAGGTTTTGAGCAGAGGAGTGATGTGATCTGACTTTTTTTGTTTGTTTTTAATAAAAAAACTTCATTGAGACAGAATTTACATACAATAAAAGGCACCCATTTTAACTGTGCAGTTTGATGAGTTTTGATGGTTATGTAATTTGCCCAAACCTAAACACTGAGGACATGGCAGCACTAGTACCTACTGCCAAAGGCCATGCTTGTTCCTCTGTGCCCTCAGAGGCAGTAATGTCCAGGCCCCAGACCGTGGTTTCCTGTCCCAGTGTATCAGGAAGGAGTGGGGACTAGGCAGCAGGAAGCCCACCCTGGGGACAACAGCATGGAGAGGCCTTGAGGGCACAGGAGGGCTGGAACTCCCTACCCTCACCATTTGTGCTGGCACCCATGGGCAAGGCCATCTGCTGAGCCAATTATTTTAGAGATACCCATTTAGTTTGTCTCTTACTCTTGCTCTCTAGGCAATTTTAGGGAGGAAAAAAAGAAAAGTCTTCTACTCACTAATTTAATTCCCTTTTTTCTACTCTTTTTTTTAATTGTAGAAGAAATGCTTTTCCATTATACAAAACTCAGGTATCATCGAATTATAATACAATAATAACATCCCTTATAATTCTCCCTCCTAAGATAACCATCAGTAAGTTTGATACACAGTCTTCTTTTTTTCCTTATTTACTCATATGCTAATATCTGTTAGAATTATTCATTTATTTTTACAAAAATGTCATGCATAGCATTGTGATTTTTCCCTTCACTTTTAATATCCTTTGGAGCATTTCTTGTGTCAGTATAAGCAGATCTCACTTTATTTTTGTAAATGGATGCATATTATAACATTAGGTGTTCCACCAATGATTTACGTGGCAGGAAATCTTATTCCTCCCCTTCCTGCTTCATGAGGGAATTTCCACTCCCAGGGTAACAGTATGAATGATTCCACCCCCTAGGTAGGAGTGGTTAATCTCACTGATGAGACTCAGAGTGGTTTATCTCACTGGGCATAAGCGGCCTCACCCTTTCTGGGCTGGCCTGGGAGATGCTCACATGTGGCCTCCTCCCCCATTGAACCTACCAGGGGGCCTCTGCTCCAGCAGGCATGAGACTGAAGTCCTAGGTGGGCCACTCTTGGAGAGTGGAGACAAGAAGGCTCACCTGTGGCCTCACATTTCAGTCACATTCCCCAGAGAAGCTCAATGTGGACTTTGAATTATGACTTTTCCTTAAAAGAAAAGAAAAAGAAAAAACTTCTCTCTCAAGAGGGAGAGAGCAGTATCATTTTTTGCCCACCTCAAATCCCAACATTTCTCCATTCCCCACTGATGGACATTTATGTTTTGTCACAGCAAATATTGCCTTTTCCACATTTACTTTTTATACCTATGCTAATGGGGTTGACAACAACAGGAAAGACTTTTTTTTTTTATTTATTTGTTTAATTTGTTTATTTTTGGCTGTGCTGAGTCTTTATTGCTGCGTGCAGGCTTTCTCTAGTTGCGGCAAGTGGGGGCCACTCCTCGTGGCGGTACGCGGGCTTCTCACTGCAGTGGCTTCTCTTGTTGTGGAGCACGGGCTCTAGGCGCACGGGCTTCAGTAGTTGTGGCACACGGGCCCAGTTGCTCCACAGCATGTGGGATCTTCCCGGACCAGGCATCAAACCTGTGTCCCCTGCATTGGCAGACAGATTCTCAACCACTGTGCCACCAGGGAAGTCCCAGGAAAGACATTTTTTGAAAGAAGCTGTCTTTAGAAGTCCTTGAATTGGGACCCAGGATGAGCATTGAGAACCTTCATTACCAACACCAACTATGACAGGCTGGACTCTAAGAGTCTCCTGAGGCACAGAGAAAACTGCATCCCAGGAAGTTTTGTTCATTCATTCATTCAACATTAAGATTGCACCTACAGTGTGCCAGGCACAGTTTTAGGCAGTGGGAATAGAGAAATGGACAAGACATGCAAAGCCCCAGCTTTTGTGGAACCTGCAACACACAAAGAAACAAGCAGTAAACAAGGAAATGTCAGAGTGATAACAGCTACATGGTATGAAACGGGGATGATGAGTCTTAATAATTGAAACTTTTGAGAACATCGTGGAGCTGTTATAAGAGTATGCTTTCTGGTATAAAATTGTAAAAGCAGCCATAGGCTTTATTTCAGAAATATCTAGTTCTCGAGCCTGTATTACAGTAATTGGTCTGTTGGTAAGTGATTGGTTTTCCATGGTGCTTCCCATGCCATGGTTCATTCAGGAAAGTTGTATCTGAATTTCAGCCACACATGCCCTCAATTCTCTTCCCACTGTACTCCGTACATCTTTTCAAGGCACTTTAGAATTTTATGTATGTATATATATGTTATATATATAAGCTATATATATAGCATATATATATTATATTTTATATATATATAGTTTTAAAATAGTTTCTTATTGTTAGTTTTTCTGTGTGTGGTGGGATTCTATTTTGAAAACCTAGAGAGGCCTTGCATCTGGGGAGGGAGGACACAGTAGGGAATGCCAGTTTGGACTAATGACGTGAGATCAGTCTTAGGCTGGGTGCTTTTTGGTTAAGCACACTTGGTGAGTCCTTCCAACATGAAGCCCAATATCCTTCTGTCTGGGGAAACTGTTTCCTTTGTTATTTGCTTTGTGGTTTTTAAGGCTCTCCTTCCTTCCCTTTCTCTGCTCTCTCTTATTAGAATATTGTTTGTCAAATGTGGGCCTCACTAACTCATTTTTTTTTATTTTTTTTATTTTTTTTGCGGTACGCAGGCCACTCACTGCCACGGCCGCTCCTGCCGCAGAGCACAGGCTCTGGACGCTCAGGCCCAGCGACTATGGCCCACGGGCCCAGCCGCTCCGCGGCATGTGGGATCCTCCCAGACCGGGGCACGAACCCACGTCCCCCGCATCGCCAGGCGGACCCTCAACCACTGTGCCACCAGGGAAGCCCCCTAACTCATCTTGATGCTTTTTACTGGTTTTCTTTTCACATGTTCCAGTTTCTTGACTTTTTGTTTTACTTTTGCTTAGAATTCCTAGACTGTACTTTTCATGTTTTACACTGATTTTTTTTCCATTTTGACAATCACATTTAAA
Source organism: Neophocaena asiaeorientalis asiaeorientalis (assembly GCF_003031525.2). Taxonomy (NCBI): domain Eukaryota; kingdom Metazoa; phylum Chordata; class Mammalia; order Artiodactyla; family Phocoenidae; genus Neophocaena; species Neophocaena asiaeorientalis. Next base: position 4,992,398 of record NW_020172457.1, on the reverse strand, counting down.
AAAAAAATTTTATTGGAGCACAGTTGATTTACAATGTTGTGTTGGTTTCAGGTGTACAGCAAAGTGAATCGGTTATACATATACATATATCCACTTTTTTTTTTTGACAATCACATTTTTATTTACTGAATGTTCTTTCATGTTCTCTGATGTCTCTTTTTTATGGGATCCTCTTTTTGTTTCATGGATTAAATATCCCCCTCAATCTCTCTGAAATGCCAGATGTTCTTTTCCAGTTCTAGATTTTTCACTTTATTATTTGTTTCTTCTGGGGACTTTTTTCCTGTTAATTCTGGTCATTGCCTTCCAGGTTGCATATTTTCCTCAAAGTTGGTGATCCTTGCCCGCTGTTCCATTTTGTCCTGAAAATTTCCATTTCAGTAGTTTTTATCTAAAAGCAAAAAGTCTTCACATCTGCATTGATAGCCAAAAATGTTTTTATGGGTTCTTCACCCTTAAAGTACACTGTTCTTTCATTACTAATGGTGATGTGTTTAATCACTCTTTGGAATCCTCTCACCAAAGGAGGGCCTTCTTTTGCTCTTGTAAATAACCCCAGATGATATACTCATTTGCATGTTCGAGTACAGTCTGGATTCTGCGACAGCTGGCAGAGTGGGTGAGGAGTGGTCCCCCACCCACTCATGGTCAGCAGTTAAAAGCTCTGTTTGGGTCCACCTGCCAGAGAGAGTTGCCCTGCACCAGCATCTGTCCAGACCCTGTGATCCTGGTCACTTTAGTTTCTGGTTGTTCTGGTAGTTCCTGAAAAGCACACCTGGTTCATTTGCATCCTGGGTAATAGCTCCCTCTGCTTCAAACAGGCCATTTCATCAGGAGTTTGGCAAGATGATCTTTATAGGCTGAGGTTAGGTACGTATAAGCCCCCATCTCCAAAGAGGGACCGTCCTTCCTGGGAACAGGAATTGTAGCATGTTGAGGGTGCCATCTGTATGGTGAAGGGAAGAAGTTGTTCCAAAGCACATTCTATACCTTTATATTCTAATCTCGCTTATAGTCAAGAATTATACTCTTAGTAGAGTTTGATTTGGGGGGAAGAAAGATTAAGAAAAAAGAGGGAATAAGAGCCCTGAGTATGAGACACTGGCACAGTCACACCAGCAATTTTTACTTGGCTAATTGGTATTTCTTTATCCAGGATAATTCTAAATGATAATTCTCCTTACTAGATTATTAAATTCAGGCAAATCTGCTTCTATCTGAAAGGCTTAGGAGTCGCAAACCTTCGATTATTCTGTAAATAAATGCATTACTTATAATAAAAATAGAGATGAACTAGTAATCCTCACTTCAGCTTTAAAACACGAAAAGGCCTTAAATGATTAAGAACCCGAATCCAGCAAGTAAAATTGGATGGATGCCAAGGTTTTAGATTTGAGAAGATGAGAGTTCAGGTGAGTAACATTCCAGGCTTTTACGATACAAATCTCCCTATTGGAGTAAAGAGATGAGGACAATATTAACACTTGTATAGCCCGTGAGAGTGTACGTGAATGCATCTGTTCTGTAATTACTGTGTTGCTCTATACCTATTCTTAAAGGGTGTTAAAGCATTTACAAGAATCTGATATATTAGATGTTGAAAAATGTAAGTTGTAATCAACATTTAAGTATCTGTGGAGCTCTTATTTTCATATTTATTTGTTTTTTATTTTTTGTTAAGTGCATAAATACTTCGAGGAATTTTAAATGTTTACAACATAATACACTAGATTTTGCAGGATAATAAAATGGATAATAGATGAAGAAAGTGCATTCCTCGGTTAGAGCAACCTCCCTCCCTCCCCCAGCCTCTGCATATTCTGCTTTGAGAGCTCTCTCTGATTACACCAAACCATTTATGTTATTTTGCTATGAGAAAAAGAGAGAATCCTACAGAGGGAGGACAAGACCAGAATCAAGAGTGATAAATTTTGTCTCATTATAAAATCCTCTCCATGGCTATGTTTCCCTCTACCCCGCATTAAACTCATGACCCTTCTCCCTGGTTCTCAGGTGGCAATTTCTTCAATGTGTTTGGAACTCTACCTAGAAAAGCAGACTGGATAATGTCCCCATCGACTTTTATATGCACAATAGGCCTTTACCAAACAGTAATAAGAAAATTACTTTTAATTAATCGTGTTGCCCCTTTATATTATTTCTCTTCACAGAAGAAAACTAAATAACAACAAAACCCCCAAACTATTCTAGATAGAAAAATTTAGAAACATTGAGTTTTTGAAAAATTTGAGTAATTGAGTTCTTTTTTTTTTTTTTTTTTTTTTTTTTTTGTGGGAAGCAGCTCCCCCCCCCTGGGGGCC